>NC_090932.1:426202519-426378226 GCF_040938575.1 Ambystoma mexicanum | reverse complement strand
CTGCGGGGCGGGTGCCCGTTCCGCCCGCCGAGGTCAGACCTGGTGCACTGAACGGCACCCCACCCGCAGAGTTTCATGGAAAGCACCGGCACCGTTGCTAACGGTGCTGGTGCTTCCGTGGTACCCATTCCCATGGATTTCCTATGGAATATGATATGATGATATAATATGGAATTATAACGCGCCTATTCACAAGTGTTTCAAGGCGCGATGAGGCAAGGAAGGGGAACAAAGGAAGGACAGACAATGATCCTACTAGGCCAAGTGTCATTCAGATCACGCAGGTGCGTGGGAAGTGGCAGGGACAGTGCAGTACATGGAAATAGATAAAACAATAAGTAAAGTAATGGCCATCATGTGGCAAGTGCATGGGTAAGTGCAGACCATCAGGTGTCAGGACTGGTGGAGGACTGTATGGGATACAGAAACAGTCCCCAAGTTCTGGGGTTGCAAGGTAGGCAGTGCCAGGTGTGTGACGCTGGCGGGGGAGGACCTGAGTCCGAAATCAGACGGTGTCAAGGTAGCTGGTGCAGTTCCAGTAACACCCAGGAGTTCAGCAGAGGAGAGGAGAAGAAAAAGCAGAAGCAAAGAGAAAAGGTTTTGAGGTGCTTCCGGATCCGGAGATGGTTTTCCTCAAGTTTAAGATAGGCAGGGAGACTATGCCAGACGGAAGCACCAACCGAGGAAAGAGATCTACCACCAAACCGTTGCTTAGAGAAGCGACTGACTCTGAGGGAGTTGGAGGCGGATGAACGCAGAGCTCGGGAAGGAAGATATTTAGGGAGAGAGAGTTGAAGGTATTGAAGCCTTAGGCCCCAGAAGGTCTTGTGGACAATGCAGAGTGTTTTCAACTTAATCCTCGCAGCCACTGCAGAGATTTCAGTCCTGGAGAGATACGATCCCTGGGCTTGAGGCCAAGGACAAGTCTCGCAGCCCAGTTCTGGATAAGTTGCAGAGGGCGGAGACTAGAAGCAGGCAGATTTAGGAAAGAGGCTTTTGCAATAGTCCAGCCTAGAGAGAACCAGAGCTCTGGAGACCGTGAGCTTCTGGGGGAAGGAGAGGAAAGGGAGAATACCTCCGAGGAGGCACAGCTGGTAGTGTGACTTCTTAGAGAAGTCAGATGTGTGAGGGCAGAAAGAGAGTGTGGAGTCAAAGATGACCCCAAGGTTTTTAGCCTTGCAGGTGGGAGCAGGAAGAGGGCCAAGAGAGGCAGGCCAGAGAGCTACAGGAAAGGAGGGAGCGGGGTGTGCGGATGAGGAGATCTCAGTCTTACTGTCCCCACTCCATAGTAATGGGGACTTACAAAAATTACTGGTGCCTGACTTCCGGTCTCCGGGGTCGGAATACCCCGGTGTTACTAAGAAGTCAGGCGCTGGTAATTCATTATGGGTCTGGTGGCACCTGCCAGTTTATCGGCACGGTTACCGCCAGACCCGTAATGAGGCCCTCTGTCTTTGAACTTCTCTGGACCTAGGCTTGTAAAAGCAGTTTTGTTTCTTCAATATTCTTACCTCGGCCTCGTTCATTCCCTTATTACTCTGGATTTTCAATGTGCGGTTTGCAGCGCTCACTTTACCTGTAGCATTGCTTGCACCTTTAGGGTGTCACTTTGAGCTTTTTAGTATCCAGGCAGCATTCGTATGCATCTCAGTTCAACTCTTCTACCTCACTGCCTTTTGAGTTATCTATATAATTAGTGCCTTGCTGACAAAGAGCGGTTCAGTGGCTGCAGACATTATAGGGCCTGATTCACAGAACCGTTTTATGATGGCATACTCCCATAGTAAAACGTTTCTGTGAATCAGGCCCCATAGGCCCGATTCATGGAATTATTTGCATGGGAAATAGGGGACATAAGTGCCAAACTGCACGCAAATCCGCTTTCAGCAATTCATGGAATCGACTGTGCGGGACTTTCCGGGGGACTTGTGTGAATTGCGCAGGCCTGGAACATCTGTGCGAGCACCATGCAGAGCATGGGCGTGGCTTGCACAGAGGGCTGGGAAGGGGGCGGAAACTCAGAAAATGGGGAAGAACATGCAAAAAACGTGGGTGTTTTACAAGAGAAGGCACATAATCATGGAAAACACCCTTGCAGCCTGTCGGCATAGGAATGGCCACGATCACTAGGCCGCCCAAAGTCAGGCGTAAGTACACTTGCAGTTAGGATTTGCAGGATTAGGATTTGCAGCACGGAAATCGGTTTGCAAGTCAGATTCAGGGGTGCGTGTATGCAACCAGGGTTACGATCTAACTTAGGGGTTTACGTATGCAGTGTTTTCTGGCCCTTTGCATTTTAAAATGTCACCTCTGTCACTCTGATAGAATCCTAATAACTTTGTCTTGCCCAGTTGCCTTGGTGGACTGGAGGTGGACATCTGTCTGCTTGTAACTGTAGGGTTTGGGTATGATTGTTGTCTGAAGTGTGCCAAATGTAGTTACTGTCAGATAATGCATGGATGTGCGCTCACAATGTCTTGGAAAGTTAGCAAGTGTGTCAGCAAAAGTTGTCAGGCACCTAATAGGAGTAAGCTGCCAGTGCTAATTCTGATAGGATGCCAACAATATTTTTGATGTTGGCAGTGGGTGCTATTTGTGTTGGTTATGGATTTGAATGCACTGCTCATCATGCTGTGCCTGTGACAAAAGAGATAACATGACTTACCCGGGTCGAGTAATGCACACATTCTTAGTGGCGCAAAACCGAGATTTGAATTGAGATGAGTCTGCAACGTGAAGTTCACCACAAAGATAAAGGGCCCCATTACACGTTGTGCGCTAAAAATCTCAAATTACCGGCATGGCGCTCTTAACGTGTCCGCCCTCGCAAGAGGGCGCTAATAGCGTACCATTACGAGTACGCAGACAGAGCATAGCGCCATGCCGGTAATGACCCTACCGCCATGCCGCTAAAGTCCCCAAAAAGTCTCTTACCGGCTTCGACGAAAGTGCAGATAGCACCTCCGCCCTCACGCTGCATGCAAAT
The DNA here is from genome assembly GCF_040938575.1 of Ambystoma mexicanum. Lineage (NCBI taxonomy): Eukaryota > Metazoa > Chordata > Amphibia > Caudata > Ambystomatidae > Ambystoma > Ambystoma mexicanum. The sequence goes on along the minus strand of NC_090932.1, from coordinate 426,375,240 downwards.
AGCGGTCACCGCAATTAGCGGTGACCATTAAATTGCGGAACCGGAAACAGTGTCATCGCACAGGAACGGGAAAGAGCACGGCGGCCATCTTTAAAACACAATCCATTGCCATCCTCTGCCCCCTGGACCTGTTCTGAGTAGTTTGCAATATGTAATCCACAGGGACACCCTCCACATGCATAAGGCTGTAAAATAAAACACCGACCGGCAGCGGAAGGAAACATTTACCACAGAGGAGCTATTAATGCTCACCCAGACCCTAGCTGACAATGCCGCCGTGGTCTTTGCCAGCGACATGTGGCGGGAGACACTCATCAAAAAGAAGGCAATCTGTGCTGAGGTCGCCTTGAAAGTCAGTGCTCTGGGCACCACCACCCGCAATGTGCGTGAGTGCAGAAAGAGGTGGGATGATATCAGACTCCGGGTAAGAAGCATCCTTGCAGAAAACCACAACATTGCCACAGCAGGTGGATCTGGTTCGCCCATAAAACTGAAGGAATGGGAGGAGACCTGCACCAACCTCATTGGAGTAGAATCAATAGAGGAGTCGGGACAATGGAGCATGGCGTGGCAACCATTTCAGATGGAGGTGAGTGTACACATGAAAGCATGCAATGTGAATCTACTGGTCCCCCAAATGTAAACCCAGAATTCACCTCATGGATGGCCAAACATCCACACATGCATCCAACCCTGGCCATGTCAGTGTCAGACCGAACACACAGACATGCACACATCACCAGAGACTAGTGCCACACACAACCATGCATGGATGAGCCACTGAACTGACACATCACCTGCATCCTTAACAATGAAGTCCAAATGCCCACAAACTGCATCATTGATGTATACTGCATTAAGTACATAGAACCGTAACCAATGCCATCCCCCTTCATGTCCCCGACAGGCTCACATACAGACAGTGAGGATGCTGGCAATGCATCTCAGGCACCCCTGCGAGTAAGAAAACAAGGGCACAGGACACAGAGGACACCCCCACAACATCAAGGGGCAAAGGTGGAAGGGTCCAGATGCAGAGTGTCAAACATCGGTGGAGCGCCACTGCCAAGACACAAGTTGCCACACCACCAACAACTGCCCCACCTCCGGAGGTGAACCCCACCACCACCGATCCCAGCCACGGAGGACCCACCCTCAGCTGCAGCTAGTTCCGCAGGAGAGGCGGCAGCCACTTCACCACTATCAGATGTGGAGGATACAACCGCTTTCTACATGGAGATGCACACCCCAACCCCCCTGGAAACTCCTGAGCCATCACCACAGCAGGACACCTGGGTCTAATGTCACTGGCGAGGACAACATGGGAGCTTTTAGTAGCCCCCCGGTGGCTTCATCTGTTTGACCTGGTTGCATCAGAGGGCACAGCAGCCACACCATCAGAACCCAACACTGCCCTCGACCTGGTCAGCATCAGCCAGGGCAACAGGAAATAACTGTGCTGGTTGGGCAGCATGTGGAGGAGCCTGCCGTCTCAGGGCAGATATTACGGAGACAGCAAGGCACTCCAGGGAGGGGATGGAGGCCTGTACAGACAGGCTGTGTGGGGATATTGTCCGACTTAGGGAGGTCCTCACACGGATAGCAGACGCAATGGACCGCCACTTCCCACCACCACCACCAGGACAGTCAGCCACTCCTCATCCGCCAGTTTGAGGCAGACAAGCCCCCTCCGCCGCTCCTCACGCACCACCAGGCGCACGTCTAGGCAGCCTCCCAAGCTGGTGTTGGCAATGGCCAATAGGGAGTGCATGGTCAAGCTTCCCGCGTGTATGGCTAGACGGAAACATTGTGGCAGACACATGAGGAACTGTTGTGGGGGGTGGGTGGGAAGGGTGTTAGGGACTGTTGGAGGGTGGGGGGAAGGGTGGTTATGGGACTGTTGTGGGGGGTGGGGGGAAGGGTGTTATGGGACTGTTGTGGAGGGTGGGGGGAAGGGTGGTGGGATGTTTGGGGACATGCACATTTTCATCTTTACGTTCCTTAATACACTAGTGTTTGATCAAAACACAGGCTTGGACTTCTTCATTGTGTATGTGTACTTTATTGACGACAGGGTCATTGTGCGCTTCCAAACAGACACCAGTGCATTACTACCCATATCCATGTGACAGTAAGAAACATGTTACTCAGAATATTTGGTTGATCAGATGCTGTCTCACAGCACGTCCCTCCTGGCCACCCCTCTTGCATGACTGCATCCCTTCACCTCCATCCTCATCACCATCATATACTCATCAGGTGCTTCTATTTCAACGTCAGGGGGCAGTGGCACATTCCGTCTGATACACATATTGTGCAGCATGACACATGCCATGGTGATCTTGGCCACCTTCTCATGGCCATACAGGAGAGCGCCACCAGATCTGCTAATGCACCTAAACTGTGTCTTCAAAAGGCCAAAAGTCTGCTCGATCACAATGCGGGTACGGGTATGTGCACAATTGTATTCCTCTTTGTGCCTGTTCTGTGGGTTCCGTACAGGGGTGAGGAGCCACCTCTTCAGGGGATAGCCAGCATCACCTGTATGGGGGGACGAATGGGGTCTGTTACTGTTAACCTCAAGAGCGGCATGTTCATATTACACAAATTGACTTTGCATTGTGATCGAAGTACACAATTAACAGTATACATGCAGACGGTCTGTGTGACTGCAATGTGCAAGGTGAGCTCGACCCTGCAAGTAGACATGCCCCATTAATGCCTCCAACAGTAACTGACATGTCCTGGGTGAGGCCAGGTCTTAGGTGTCCCTGGGCCCAGGCAGATCTGGTACCACACAGGCTGTGTACTGCCATTCCAACATTGATGTTGCCATGCTGAGAGGCATCACTTCAGTGGTGCTATAGGGTGCGTGGTGCAATGCAATGCAAGGGGTGATCCCTTTGCATGCATTCAAGGGCACATTGCATTATTGATGTTGTGCTGCGCTAATTCTGTATGACTATCTTGACGGCATGTATGACATTTGAGTATTTTGTGGCGTGGAATGTTGTGCAATGTGGATGGATGTTTAATGTTTCTAGACCTGGATTGTCATCTATGTTGTGTAGCTTATACTTGCATGTCCGTTCATCTCAAGTACGTTGCGGCCTTCCCAGATGGACATTGGCGTACATCTGTATGTGCATTTGTCCGACGGACGACAAGCTACACCCATTTCGAGTATGTATATCTCCCGCCCAATCACACCCAGTTGGAGTAAGTATCTCTGCCCCCCAATCACACCTAGTTGGAGTAAGTATCTCTCCCCCCCCAATCACACCCAGTTGGAGTAAGTATTCTCTGCCCCCCCAATCACACCTAGTTGGAGTATGTATCTCTCCCCTCCCAATCACACCCAGTTGGAGTAAGTATCTCCCCCTAATCACACCAAGTTGGAGTAAGTATCTCTCGCCCCAATCCACACCAGTTGGAGTATGTAATCTCTCCCCCCAATCACACCCAATTGGAGTAAGTATCCCCCCCCCAATCACACTGTCATGTTGCTTGCCCTGCTACTCACCAAGTAGATACGAACATTGTCCGGCTTGTCGCTCCATGTAGCGTGGAATGTTGAGTTCCGCAAGACATTGGAATCATGGGTTGATCTGGGAAATCGGGCACAGCAATGTGTGATTATCTTGTGGCCGTCACATACCATTTGGACACTGATGGAGTGGAATTGCTTCTGTTTTGGCAGACTACTTCATTGTGATGTGGGACCACCAATTCCCACATGGTACAGTCGATGGCCCGATGCAACTTGGGATGCCTGGCAGTGACTAGAACCCAACTTTGGTGTTTGCGATCTCCTGGGCAGTCCGTGGCATGATATGTGGTTCAGATGCATGCTTCAGGAGGGCATCGAGTACCTGGGTCAGCGTGCGTGAGAATACTGGTTGTGAGATGCCATGCATCTGCCCCACTGTATGCTGGTAGGTGCCTGTGGCCAGGAAGTGGAGCACAGTCACCACCTTGAGTAGAGGGGGGATGGCAGTTCGGATGTCTATGAGGCTCACAATGTCGTTCTGTATCATGTCCACGATGCTGGTGATGGTATCCCGGTCAGAGGTACAGGGTGTGTATCTGCTCAGGGGTTAGGAGGAGAATTGCCTAGCATTTTGGTGCTGGACTGCCCCAGGGCAGGACCAAAGACTGATATGTTTAGGATATTTCTCTCTATGAAAGATAGTGAGCTAAAGACTCTGGGTAAGTCTCTCGTTAACAGGACTAATGTCTGGCAGAGGGACTCCCAGCACCCCCCTTGTTAATTTGCATATTTAAGTAACTTTGGGTCTCACCCTAAGTTACTAGGGGAATCCAGGACGTGGACCCCTTGCACTATTCTTAGAGAGGCACAGATCACACCTATCGATGAGGTCCAACCAGACCAAAACACGTGTCTGGGGTTTCTCTTGGTACTCTTGTTCAGAGGAGAATTGCCTAGCATTTCGTTGCTGGACTTGCCCAGGGCAGGACAAAGACTGATATGTTAGGATATTTCTTCTCTGTGAAAGATATGAGCTAAAGACTCTGGGTAAGTCTCTCCTAACCAGTAACCAGGGACTAATGTCTGGCAGAGGACTCCCAGGACCCCCTTGTTTAATTTGCATGATGTACAGCAGGTCATTTATAAATGTGCCTGTACACAAGTATTTCTAGGCGTGACAAGACAAGGGAGGGAAGACAGAGGGAGGACAAGACAAATGATCTTACTAGGTCTGTGTGATTCAGATCATGCAAATGTGAGAACGAGACGTGCAAGGGGAAAGGGGAGGGGGAGGCCAAGGGACAGGGCAGGGGAAAACAGGGCAGCAATGCTCTGAGTAAGTGCGGCCAGGGCAGCGCGGCTCTGGGTAGTGCAAGGAGAACAAGACTGTAGAGTTACAGTACTTAAGTTCATGGTATGCCCGGAGGCAGTGCAAGGGTGACTGATCAAGAAAGACCCTGTTATCCAGTGAGACTCTGAGGGTAACCAAGCAACCAGCAGGAACAGCAGACAGGTAGTTCAGGTAGGCCAGCAGGGGAGGTTGAGAGAGAAAAAGAGAAGCATATACATTTTAGTATAATCCAATGTAAAGGTTTTTGTTTATGGACCTGCAAAGAGTGAAGGATGAAAAGCAGGTCAAGTACACCTGACATGTGACCGATCTGACCCAGTCCCACGTGTCTTTCGTGCCAACAAGCCTTTCATGTATTCACCTATTCATTGGTTTCATGTCAATGATGCTCCTCTGATAACTTTGAGAATGCTGAAGGGTTGAGTAAAACAATTACATGACACTGTTTTTCCGCAGCCAAACCAGAGCATGTAAGGTACTGCACTGACATGTTAAAGTTCTGTAGACACTATTACCCACGTCACTTGTGGTCTCGCTGCAATTGTGTTCTGAGTCGTGGAATGACTGCCCGAGACACCCATTGTCACGGGATTGATTGTAGCTCAGTCTTAACTCATTTCAGACGTTACAAATCTCCACATTTCAGCATTTTCAATAATGCCTGCAACAAGGTTTTTCCCGCTGACCCCTCTCTCTTTATACAACCATCGCCACTTCTGCCCTCACTGCAGCACCAGCACTGCCCCTGTCTCTTGACACCCCCTCTCCTTCTGCTCTCTCGCCCTCATAGCTTCAATGCCTGTGTTCTAACCCAGAAAACCCCTTCCACTACACAATAGCCAAACCCATTGGGTTTGTCCATACTTGAATCATCCAATATAGAGAAATCACGAGTTTAGTTTTTTCATCAAAACATATGAAGACTATAAAGTGTGAATGGAAAAGATGACAGGCCGCAGCTATATTTATAGACCGATGTGTACTTCTGAGACACAGATGAGAGCGTGTCACTGCAGCCGAGCAGAATACAGTCCACTGTATGTGTGGGGCAAGTTCTGTACCAGCGAGAGTCCACAAGAGATGTGTGAGTGTCTAGTAACCGGTGATGGAACAGCACAGGTAGATCCACTTACTTGTTTCTTTAAACGGGGATGAGAAGACCGTCTTTAACCTGGCTGTCAGGGCTGGATGCGCGCTCGCGACCTTTCCGTGTGAAGCGCGCACATATACAACAATCTCCAAGGAAGTAAGGCGCGCATATTAGACTACAGTGACCACGCCTTTCACACCGATGAATGACAGAGTGCGGGTTACCCATGCTTCACCCTGGGCCGTGTATTTCCTGTTGCTCTGGGACTTTACCACAGTTTCCCTGAAGGGTGTGCATGGTATGCAGTAGAACCGGTCTCACACACCTGATGAATGCTTAGCAGTTTCACAGATGCCACCATCAGGTGCAGTGCAGCGGCTCTTCAAGAAAACACGCATACGAATATGCAGCTCCCTTTGGTACAATGTGGGCTACAATGATACCTTCAACCAACACAACTAACACAATGACGTCAACAAACATTCACCGTCACCCGTAACTATCAAATGGTTGCCAAACAATAAAAGCGAGAATAGGTGTCCTTGTAACTTAAATAATAATTGTGTATCTGCTTGTTTCAACATTGTAGATTGTTTTGTCCAGCATAGTCAGCGGTGAAGGATGAGGGGAGTTGTAATCCAAGACATATTAAGGGGCCTTTCATGAGTAACCATTTATTTATGTATTTATTTATTTATGTATACATGAAGGAACAATGCTCTTTTTTATCACAAAAGAGCATGCAATAGATAATAGATCAGATTTGACAGGAAGCAATGAGCTTCTTAAAATGGGGTCACTGGATTTTGACCAGGTTGTGGGGAGGGAGAGTAAATGGAACAGCATAGCTCTCAACCATTTGTGTCGCAAAGGCGGGTGAAATCACCCGATTTTGTTTTTGGCGGGTGAGACGCCCATTGGAATTAATGGGCATGCAGGAAGCTTGGCGGGTGAGTCAGCCCTTTACAAGGCGGGTGACACCCGCCAAAAGCGTGTGCGTTGAGAGCTATGGAACAGTCACCAGTGAGAATACATGTGTGGACATACATAGATAAAGGCCAACTAACATTAGACATGTGTAAGTGTAGATAGGCTGCATGGCAAGCTGTGTTAGGGATTTGACCATGATGTTTGAAGTGGTATAGGTTGTAGGCAGCAGTGGACAGGCCCCTCGGACATTCACCCTAGGGCCGATTGAGATTGAACTTCATATGGGCCGTTTTTTGCTCACATCAGCGGGAGGCGAAAAAATATACACTATTACATCCATCCGTGTGTGTTTAAAGTTACTTCACGTACAACTTCTTTTCCCCAGGCTGCCTGCCTGCAGTGTGGCCAGGTGTCTGCAGTGCTAACTCTCTCTCATGTGGTTTTCTCTCAACTTTATTTAACACGTGAATTGGTAACAAAACAAAAACAGGCTGACACCCACCCTGCCCATTCCTGTGATCTGCACTCCCCTGTCCCCGCCACCAAGGCGCCTTGGTCATCACCAGGCAGCTCAGGAAGCAAGTCCAAGGAACGGTCTCGTTGTCAGGTCTTGCAAGTTTGTGTTACATTTTCATTCACACCCAAGAAGAGCAACATTTCTGCTCATGTGTATGCTGCTGGATGCCAGGTTCTGGCAGGCCGGCATCAGTCGCCGGATCTGCATCTAGTAGCTAATGAGTACAGTCTGCGCGAGACGAAGGAGGCAGGCGGCAACGCGACAGTCGAGCAAAGCAACGAAAAAGAAGGAGGAGGAGGGGATTACTGATTGGAGATAGAACAGGTTACTTTGACCCGAGGTACCTTCATGTTAAAGGCGGGAGGTGTCGGCCTATACAAACAAGATGCCCTTTTTCACTAGTAGTTCGTCTGTGGGGTTAGGAACACCCATTCATTTAATTACTTGAATGCTTTAATGTGTATCCCAGGTAGTTAGGATTGGGTTACATCAGCAGGCAAGCTGCAGCTGTAAAAAAGGGGGGCACACCGACTCAGAATGCGATGGAAAGATGCACCACCACCTTACAATTCAGCTTATTAGTCATGGTGGGCCAGGCAGTGGGTGGCGGGTACGAGACAGAACCATTTTTTATAAGCAAAGGCCTTTAAATAGGCAGACAATTGGGAAGCCTTGCCTTAAGCTGGGAACTAACGTGCACTCCGGTCACAGCAGTTTGTCCTAAGTAATCGGTGTTACATTATATGCAGGTCATCCAGACAGAGACACAACTGCTGCACTGCCTAAGTGCTGTCCTTAACAACATCCACCCCAACACTTTGGGGTGAAGCCAGTGAAAGACAGACCCACACATACTGTGGTTGTGGGCTGGTACAGCCTAGCAGAGAGTGGAATAGGATTCCCTGGGCAGCCAGGCAAATGCAAACTCCACTGGCCACAGCCAGGCACCACCAGCAAGAAGCACACAGGTCCAGCCTTAACCTTGGAGAGCAGTATAACATTGCAGGGGCATGGGGCAGAGGCAGGCACATAGGCAGCACCCATAGTTCAATTCTGCAGACCACTGCCAAGGCAAGGCGAAGTCAATGGGTATTTTATTTTTAGTGTGCCAACTTTAGCACAGTTGAGTTGGAAACTAGAAAGAAAGAAAAAAAAACAGAAGATGTGTCAGCCACTTTTTTCTTTCATTCCACCAGTATAACATTGCAAAATTCGTTTGCTAAAAACTTACTTAACCAGCACCATCACTGCGTTGTGCCATCAAAATAAAGTATAATAGGGTTGCCTTGTTTTATTTAAAAGTGAAATGATTTAAACATTGCTGCTCACAATGACAGGAAGAAAAGGAATGAGCAACGGTACAAAAGCAGAGAGGAAAAAAGAGTGGTGGTGAAGGATTAAGATTCATATTGAAGGAAAGATGGAAGGAAAGCTGAGAGCATGGAAACAATGAAGGTAATGAGACAAAGGGGAAGCGAAGCAAGGAAGGGAAGAGGAGGAAGGAGTGAAGGGGAAGTAAGGAAAGGAAGAAAGGAAAATGCAAACTTTTCAGATGACAATAAATAAATAGACCCCGAACAGCTGCTGCCCCCGTGTGTTGGCTGTTTAATAACACAACAGGAAGTACAAACTATCATCATTTCAACATTAATCTACACTTTACATTGTGGCATGGGCACGCATGCAACAGTCTGGATCTCATTATGAGTGTGCCGGTCCGGAAACAACGGTGCCGGTAAGCCTACCGGCACCGTTGTTTCCAGACTGGCACACTACGACTCTGCGGGCGGGTGCCGTTCCGCCCGCCGAGGTCAGACCTGGTGCACTGAACGGCACCCACCCGCAGAGTTTCATGGAAGCACCGGCACCGTTGCTAACGGTGCTGGTGCTTCCGTGGTACCCATTCCCATGGATTCCTATGGAATATGATATGATGATATAATATGGAATTTATAACGCGCCTATTCACAAGTGTTTCAAGGCGCGATGAGGCAAGGAAGGGGAACAAAGGAAGGACAGACAATGATCCTACTAGGCCAAGTGTCATTCAGATCACGCAGGTGCGTGGGAAGTGGGCAGGGACAGTGCAGTACATGGAAATAGATAAAACAATAAGTAAAGTAATGGCCATCATGTGGCAAGTGCATGGGTAAGTGCAGACATCAGGTGTCAAGGACTGGTGGAGGACTGTATGGATACAGAAACAGTCCCCAAGTTCTGGGGTTGCAAGGTAGGCAGTGCAGGTGTGTGACGCTGGCGGGGGAGGGACCTGAGTCCGAAATCAGACGGTGTCAAGGTAGCTGGTGCAGTTCCAGTAACACCCAGGAGTTCAGCAGAGGAGAGGAGAAGAAAAAGCAGAAGCAAAGAGAAAGGTTTTGAGGTGCTTCCGGATCCGGAGATGGTTTTCCTCAAGTTTAAGATAGGCAGGGAGACTATTCCAGACGGAAGCACCAACCGAGGAAAGAGATCTACCACCAACTCGTTGCTTAGAGAAGCGACTGACTCTGAGGGAGTTGGAGGCGGATGAACGCAGAGCTCGGGAAGGAAGATATTTAGGGAGAGAGAGTTGAAGGTATTGAAGCCTTAGGCCCCAGAAGGTCTTGTGGACAATGCAGAGTGTTTTCAACTTAATCCTCGCAGCCACTGCAGAGATTTCAGTCCTGGAGAGATACGATCCCTGGGCTTGAGGCCAAGGACAAGTCTCGCAGCCCAGTTCTGGATAAGTTGCAGAGGGCGGAGACTAGAAGCAGGCAGATTTAGAAAGAGGCTTTTGCAATAGTCCAGCCTAGAGAGAACCAGAGCTCTGGAGACAGTGAGCTTCTGGGGGAAGGAGAGGAAAGGGAGAATACCTCCGAGGAGGCACAGCTGGTAGTGTGACTTCTTAGAGAAGTCAGATGTGTGAGGGCAGAAAGAGAGTGTGGAGTCAAAGATGACCCCAAGGTTTTTAGCCTTGCAGGTGGGAGCAGGAAGAGGGCCAAGAGAGGCAGGCCAGAGAGCTACAGGAAAGGAGGGAGCGGGTGTGCGGATGAGGAGAATCTCAGTCTTACTGTCCCCACTCCATAGTAATGGGGACTTACAAAATTACTGGTGCCTGACTTCCCGGTCTCCGGGGTCGGAATACCCCGGTGTTACTAAGAAGTCAGGCGCTGGTAATTCATTATGGGTCTGGTGGCAACCTGCCAGTTTTATCGGCACGGTTACCGCCAGACCCGTAATGAGGCCCTCTGTCTTTGAACTTCTCTGGACCTAGGCTTGTAAAAGCAGTTTTGTTTCTTCAATATTCTTACCTCGGCCTCGTTCATTCCCTTATTACTCTGGATTTTCAATGTGCGGTTTGCAGCGCTCACTTTACCTGTAGCATTGCTTGCACCTTTAGGGTGTCACTTTGAGCTTTTTAGTATCCAGGCAGCATTCGTATGCATCTCAGTTCAACTCTTCTTACCTCACTGCCTTTTGAGTTATCTATATAATTAGTGCCTTGCTGACAAAGAGCGGTTCAGTGGCTGCAGACATTATAGGGCCTGATTCACAGAACCGTTTTATGATGGCATACTCCCATAGTAAAACGTTCTGTGAATCAGGCCCATAGGGCCCGATTCATGGAATTATTTGCATGGGAAATAGGGGACATAAGTGCCAAACTGCACGCAAATCCGCTTTCAGCAATTCATGGAATCGACTGTGCGGGACTTTCGTGGGACTTGTGTGGAATTTGCGCAGGCCTGGAACATCTGTGCGAGCACCATGCAGAGCATGGGCGTGGCTTGCACAGAGGGCTGGGAAGGGGGCGGAACTCAGAAAATGGGAAGAACATGCAAAAAACGTGGGTGTTTTACAAGAGATGGCACATAATCATGGAAACACCCTTGCAGCCTGTCGGCATAGGAATGGCCACGATCACTAGGCCGCCCAAAGTCAGGCGTAAGTACACTTGCAGTTAGGATTTGCAGGATTAGGATTTGCAGCACGGAAATCGGTTTGCAAGTCAGATTCAGGGGTGCGTGTATGCAACCAGGGTTACGATCTAACTTAGGGGTTTACGTATGCAGTGTTTTCTGGCCCTTTGCATTTTTAAAATGTCACCTCTGTCACTCTGATAGAATCCTAATAACTTTGTCTTGCCCAGTTGCCTTGGTGGACTGGAGGTGGACATCTGTCTGCTTGTAACTGTAGGGTTTGGGTATGATTGTTTGTCTGAAGTGTGCCAAATGTAGTTACTGTCAGATAATGCCATGGATGTGCGCTCACAATGTCTTGGAAAGTTAGCAGTGTGTCAGCAAAAGTTGTCAGGCACCTAATAGGAGTAAGCTGCCAGTGCTAATTCTGCTAGGATGCCAACAATATTTTTGATGTTGGCAGTGGGTGCTATTTGTGTTGGTTATGGATTTGAATGCACTGCTCATCATGCTGTGCCTGTGACAAAAGAGATAACATGACTTACCCGGGTCGAGTAATGCACACATTCTTAGTGGCGCAAAACCGAGATTTGAATTGAGATGAGTCTGCAACGTGAAGTTCACCACAAAGATAAAGGGCCCCATTACACGTTGTGCGCTAAAAATCTCAAATTACCGGCATGGCGCTCTTAACGTGTCCGCCCTCGCAAGAGGGCGCTAATAGCGTACCATTACGAGTACGCAGACACGAGCATAGCGCCATGCCGGTAATGACCCTACCGCCATGCCGCTAAAGTCCCCAAAAAGTCTCTTACCGGCTTCGACGAAAGTGCAGATAGCACCTCCGCCCTCACGCTGCATGCAAATAGCGGTCACCGCAATTAGCGGTGACCATTAAATTGCGGAACCGGAAACAGTGTCATCGCACAGGAACGGGAAAGAGCACGGCGGCCATCTTTAAAAACACAATCCATTGCCATCCTCTGCCCCCTGGACCTGTTCTGAGTAGTTTGCAATATGTAATCCACAGGGACACCCTCCACATGCATAAGGCTGTAAAATAAAACACCGACCGGCAGCGGAAGGAAACATTTACCACAGAGGAGCTATTAATGCTCACCCAGACCCTAGCTGACAATGCCGCCGTGGTCTTTGCCAGCGACATGTGGCGGGAGACACTCATCAAAAAGAAGGCAATCTGTGCTGAGGTCGCCTTGAAAGTCAGTGCTCTGGGCACCACCACCCGCAATGTGCGTGAGTGCAGAAAGAGGTGGGATGATCTCAGACTCCGGGTAAGAAGCATCCTTGCAGAAAACCACAACATTGCCACAGCAGGTGGATCTGGTTCGCCCATAAAACTGAAGGAATGGGAGGAGACCTGCACCAACCTCATTGGAGTAGAATCAATAGAGGGAGTCGGGACAATGGAGCATGGCGTGGCAACCATTTCAGATGGAGGTGAGTGTACACATGAAAGCATGCAATGTGAATCTACTGGTCCCCCCAAATGTAAACCCAGAATCACCTCATGGATGGCCAAACATCCACACATGCATCCAACCCTGGCCATGTCAGTGTCAGACCGAAACACACAGACATGCACACATCACCAGAGACTAGTGCCACACACAACCATGCATGGATGAGCCACTGAACTGACACATCACCTGCATCCTTAACAATGAAGTCCAAATGCCCACAACTGCATCATTGATGTATACTGCATTAAGTACATAGAACCGTAACCAATGCCATCCCCCTTCATGTCCCCGACAGGCTCACATACAGACAGTGAGGATGCTGGCAATGCATCTCAGGCACCCCCTGCGAGTAAGAAAACAAGGGCACAGGACACAGAGGACACCCCCACAACATCAAGGGGCAAAGGTGGAAGGGTCCAGATGCAGAGTGTCAAACATCGGTGGAGCGCCACTGCCAAGACACAAGTTGCCACACCACCAACAACTGCCCCACCTCCGGAGGTGAACCCACCACCACCGATCCCAGCCACGGAGGACCCACCCTCAGCTGCAGCTAGTTCCGCAGGAGAGGCGGCAGCCACTTCACCACTATCAGATGTGGAGGATACAACCGATTTCTACATGGAGATGCACACCCCAACCCCCCCTGGAACTCCTGAGCCATCACCACAGCAGACACCTGGGTCTAATGTCACTGGCGAGGACAACATGGGAGCTTTTAGTAGCCCCCCGGTGGCTTCATCTGTTGACCTGGTTGCATCAGAGGGCACAGCAGCCACACCATCAGAACCCAACACTGCCCTCGACCTGGTCAGCATCAGCCAGCGGCAACAGGAAATAACTGTGCTGGTTGGGCAGCATGTGGAGGAGCCTGCCGTCTCAGGGCAGATATTACGGAGACAGCAAGGCACTCCAGGGAGGGGATGGAGGCCTGTACAGACAGGCTGTGTGGGGATATTGTCCGACTTAGGGAGGTCCTCACACGGATAGCAGACGCAATGGACCGCCACTTCCCACCACCACCACCAGGACAGTCAGCCACTTCCTCATCCGCCAGTTTGAGGCAGACAAGCCCCCTCCGCCGCTCCTCACGCACCACCAGGCGCACGTCTAGGCAGCCTCCCAATGCTGGTGTTGGCAATGGCCAATAGGGAGTGCATGGTCAAGCTTCCGCGTGTATGGCTAGACGGAAACATTGTGGCAGACACATGAGGAACTGTTGTGGGGGGTGGGTGGAAGGGTGTTATGGGACTGTTGGAGGGGTGGGGGGAAGGGTGTTATGGGACTGTTGTGGGGGGTGGGGGGAAGGGTGTTATGGGACTGTTGTGGAGGGTGGGGGGAAGGGTGGTGGGATGTTTGGGGACATGCACATTTTCATCTTTACGTTCCTTAATACACTAGTGTTTGATCAAAACACAGGCTTGGACTTCTTCATTGTGTATGTGTACTTTATTGACGACAGGGTCCATTGTGCGCTTCCAAACAGACACCAGTGCATTACTACCCATATCCATGTGACAGTAAGAAACCATGTTACTCAGAATATTTGGTTGATCAGATGCTGTCTCACAGCACGTCCCTCCTGGCCATCCCCTCTTGCATGACCTGCATCCCCTTCACCTCCATCCTCATCACCATCATCATACTCATCAGGTGCTTCTATTTCAACGTCAGGGGGCAGTGGCACATTCCGTCTGATACACATATTGTGCAGCATGACACATGCCATGGTGATCTTGGCCACCTTCTCATGGCCATACAGGAGAGCGCCACCAGATCTGCTAATGCACCTAAACTGTGTCTTCAAAAGGCCAAAAGTCTGCTCGATCACAATGCGGGTACGGGTATGTGCACAATTGTATTCCTCTTTGTGCCTGTTCTGTGGGTTCCGTACAGGGGTGAGGAGCCACCTCTTCAGGGGATAGCCAGCATCACCTGTATGGGGGGGACGAAAGGGGTCCTGTTACTGTTAACCTCAAGAGCGGCATGTTCATATTACACAAATTGACTTTGCATTGTGATCGAAGTACACAATTAACAGTATACATGCAGACGGTCTGTGTGACTGCAATGTGCAAGGTGAGCTCGACCCTGCAAGTAGACATGCCCCATTAATGCCTCCAACAGTAACTGACATGTCCTGGGTGAGGCCAGGTCTTAGGTGTCCCTGGGCCCAGGCAGATCTGGTACCACACAGCTGGTGTACTGCCATTCCAACATTGATGTTGCCATGCTGAGAGGCATCACTTCAGTGGTGCTATAGGTGCGTGGTGCAATGCAATGCAAGGGGTGATCCCTTTGCATGCATTCAAGGGCACATTGCATTATTGATGTTGTGCTGCGCTAATTCTGTATGACTATCTTGACGGCATGTATGACATTTGTGTATTTTGTGGCGTGGAATGTTGTGCAATGTGGATGGATGTTTAATGTTTCTAGACCTGGATTGTCATCTATGTTGTGTAGCTTATACTTGCATGTCCGTTCATCTCAAGTACGTTGCGGCCTTCCCAGATGGACATTGGCGTACATCTGTATGTGCATTTGTCCGACGGACGACAAGCTACACCCATTTCGAGTATGTATATCTCCCCGCCCAATCACACCCAGTTGGAGTAAGTATCTCTGCCCCCCCAATCACACCTAGTTGGAGTAAGTATCTCTCCCCCCCCAATCACACCCAGTTGGAGTAAGTATCTCTGCCCCCCCAATCACACCTAGTTGGAGTATGTATCTCTCCCCTCCCAATCACACCCAGTTGGAGTAAGTATCTCCCCCCTAATCACACCAAGTTGGAGTAAGTATCTCTCGCCCCCAGTCACACCCAGTTGGAGTATGTATCTCTCCCCCCCAATCACACCCAATTGGAGTAAGTATCCCCCCCCCCAATCACACTGTCATGTGCTTGCCCTGCTACTCACCAAGTAGATACGAACATTGTCCGGCTTGTCGCTCCATGTAGCGTGGAATAGTTGAGTTCCGCAAGACCATGGAATCATGGGTTGATCTGGGAAATCGGGCACAGCAATGTGTGATTATCTTGTTGGCGTCACATACCATTTGGACACTGATGGAGTGGAATTGCTTCCTGTTTTGGCAGACTACTTCATTGTGATGTGGGACCACCAATTCCACATGGGTACAGTCGATGGCCCCGATGCAACTTGGGATGCCTGGCAGTGACTAGAACCCAACTTTGGTGTTTGCGATCTCCTGGGCAGTCCGTGGCATGAATATGTGTTCAGATGCATGCTTCAGGAGGGCATCGAGTACCTGGGTCAGCGTGCGTGAGAATACTGGTTGTGAGATGCCATGCATCTGCCCCACTGTATGCTGGTAGGTGCCTGTGGCCAGGAAGTGGAGCACAGTCACCACCTTGAGTAGAGGGGGGATGGCAGTTCGGATGTCTATGAGGCTCACAATGTCGTTCTGTATCATGTCCACGATGCTGGTGATGGTATCCCGGTCCAGACGGTACAGGGTGTGTATCTGCTCAGGGGTTAGGAGGAGAATTGCCTAGCATTTTGGTGCTGGACTGCCCCAGGGCAGGACAAAGACTGATATGTTTAGGATATTTCTTCTCTATGAAAGATAGTGAGCTAAAGACTCTGGGTAAGTCTCTCGTAACCAGGACTAATGTCTGGCAGAGGGACTCCCAGCACCCCCCTTGTTAATTTGCATATTTAAGTAACTTTGGGTCTCACCCTAAGTTACTAGGGGAATCCAGACGTGGACCCCTTGCTCACTATTCTTAGAGAGGCACAGATCCACCCTATCGATGAGGTCCAACCAGACCAAAACACGTGTCTGGGGTTTCTCTTGGTACTCTTGTTCAGAGGAGAATTGCCTAGCATTTCGTTGCTGGACTGCCCCAGGGCAGGACAAAGACTGATATGTTTAGGATATTTCTTCTCTGTGAAAGATAGTGAGCTAAAGACTCTGGGTAAGTCTCTCCTAACCAGTAACCAGGACTAATGTCTGGCAGAGGGACTCCCAGGACCCCCCTTGTTAATTTGCATGATGTACAGGCAGGTCATTTATAATGTGCCTGTACACAAGTATTTCTAGGCGTGACAAGACAAGGGAGGGAAGACAGAGGGAGGACAAGACAAATGATCTTACTAGGTCTTGTGTGATTCAGATCATGCAAATGTGAGAACGAGACGTGCAAGGGGAAAGGGAGGGGGAGGCCAAGGGACAGGGCAGGGGAAAACAGGGCAGCAATGCTCTGAGTAAGTGCGGCCAGGGCAGCGCGGCTCTGGGTAGTGCAAGGAGAACAAGGGACTGTAGAGTTACAGTACTTAAGTTCATGGTATGCCCGGAGGCAGTGCAAGGGTGACTGATCAAGAAAGACCCTGTTATCCAGTGAGACTCTGAGGGTAACCAAGCAACCAGCAGGAACAGCAGACAGGTAGTTCAGGTAGGCCAGCAGGGGAGGTTGAGAGAGAAAAGAGAGAAGCATATACATTTTAGTATAATCCAATGTAAAGGTTTTTGTTTATTGACCTGCAAAGAGTGAAGGATGAAAAGCAGAGTCAAGTACACCTGACATGTGACCGACTCTGACCCAGTCCCACGTGTCTTTCGTGCCAACAAGCCTTTCATGTATTCACCTATTCATTGGTTTCATGTCAATGATGCTCCTCTGATAACTTTGAGAATGCTGAAGGGTTGAGTAAAACAATTACATGACACTGTTTTTCCGCAGCCAAACCAGAGCATGTAAGGTACTGCACTGACATGTTAAAGTTCTGTAGACACTATTACCCACGTCACTTGTGGTCTCGCTGCAATTGTGTTCTGAGTCGTGGAATGACTGCCCGAGACACCCATGTCACGGGATTGATTGTAGCTCAGTCTTAACTTCATTTCAGACGTTACAAATCTCCACATTTCAGCATTTTCAATAATGCCTGCAACAAGGTTTTTCCCGCTGACCCCTCTCTCTTTATACAACCATCGCCACTTCTGCCCCTCACTGCAGCACCAGCACTGCCCCTGTCTCTTGACACCCCCTCTCATTCTGCTCTCTCGCCCTCATAGCTTCAATGCCTGTGTTCTAACCCAGAAAACCCTTCCACTACACAATAGCCAAACCCATTGGGTTTGTCCATACTTGATCATCCAATATAGAGAAATCACGAGTTTAGTTTTTTCCTCAAAACATATGAGACTATAAAGTGTGAATGGAAAAGATGACAGGCCGCAGCTATATTATAGACCGATGTGTACTTCTGAGACACAGATGAGAGCGTGTCACTGCAGCCGAGCAGAATACAGTCCACTGTATGTGTGGGGCAAGTTCTGTACCAGCGAGAGTCCACAAGAGATGTGTGAGTGTCTAGTAACGGTGATGGAACAGCACAGGTAGATCCACTTACTTGTTTCTTTAAACGGGGATGAGAAGGACCGTCTTTAACCTGGCTGTCAGGGCTGGATGCGCGCTCGCGACCTTTCCGTGTGAAGCGCGCACATATACAACAATCTCCAAGGAAGTAAGGCGCGCATATTAGACTACAGTGACCACGCCTTTCACACCGATGAATGACAGAGTGCGGGTTACCCATGCTTCACCCTGGGCCGTGTATTTCCTGTTGCTCTGGGACTTTACCACAGTTTCCCTGAAGGGTGTGCATGGTATGCAGTAGAACCGGTCTCACACACCTGATGAATGCTTAGCAGTTTCACAGATGCCACCATCAGGTGCAGTGCAGCGGCTCTTCAAGAAACACGCATACGAATATGCAGCTCCCTTTGGTACAATGTGGGCTACAATGATACCTTCAACCAACACAACTAACACAATGACGTCAACAAACATTCACCGTCACCCGTAACTATCAAATGGTTGCCAAACAATAAAAGCGAGAATAGGTGTCCTTGTAACTTAAATAATAATTGTGTATCTGCTTGTTTCAACATTGTAGATTGTTTTGTCCAGCATAGTCAGCGGTGAAGGATGAGGGGAGTTGTAATCCAAGACATATTAAGGGGCCTTTCATGAGTAACCATTTATTTATGTATTTATTTATTTATGTATACATGAAGGAACAATGCTCTTTTTTATCACAAAAGAGCATGCAATAGATAATAGATCAGATTTGACAGGAAGCAATGAGCTTCTTAAAATGGGGTCACTGGATTTTGACCAGGTTGTGGGGAGGGAGAGTAAATGGAACAGCATAGCTCTCAACCATTTGTGTCGCAAAGGCGGGTGAAATCACCCGATTTTGTTTTTGGCAGGTGAGACGCCCATTGGAATTAATGGGCATGCAGGAAGCTTGGCGGGTGAGTCAGCCCTTTACAAGGCGGGTGACACCCGCCAAAAGCGTGTGCGTTGAGAGCTATGGAACAGTCACCAGTGAGAATACATGTGTGGACATACATAGATAAAGGCCAACTAACATTAGACATGTGTAAGTGTAGATAGGCTGCATGGCAAGCTGTGTTAGGGATTTGACCATGATGTTTGAAGTGGTATAGGTTGTAGGCAGCAGTGGACAGGCCCCTCGGACATTCACCCTAGGGCCGATTGAGATTGAACTTCATATGGGCCGTTTTTTGCTCACATCAGCGGGAGGCGAAAAAATATACACTATTACATCCATCCGTGTGTGTTTAAAGTTACTTCACGTACAACTTCTTTTCCCCAGGCTGCCTGCCTGCAGTGTGGCCAGGTGTCTGCAGTGCTAACTCTCTCTCATGTGGTTTTCTCTCAACTTTATTTAACACGTGAATTGGTAACAAAACAAAAACAGGCTGACACCCACCCTGCCCATTCCTGTGATCTGCACTCCCCTGTCCCCGCCACCAAGGCGCCTTGGTCATCACCAGGCAGCTCAGGAAGCAAGTCCAAGGAACGGTCTCGTTGTCAGGTCTTGCAAGTTTGTGTTACATTTTCATTCACACCCAAGAAGAGCAACATTTCTGCTCATGTGTATGCTGCTGGATGCCAGGTTCTGGCAGGCCGGCATCAGTCGCCGGATCTGCATCTAGTAGCTAATGAGTACAGTCTGCGCGAGACGAAGGAGGCAGGCGGCAACGCGACAGTCGAGCAAAGCAACGAAAAAGAAGGAGGAGGAGGGGATTACTGATTGGAGATAGAACAGGTTACTTTGACCCGAGGTACCTTCATGTTAAAGGCGGGAGGTGTCGGCCTATACAAACAAGATGCCCTTTTTCACTAGTAGTTCGTCTGTGGGGTTAGGAACACCCATTCATTTAATTACTTGAATGCTTTAATGTGTATCCCAGGTAGTTAGGATTGGGTTACATCAGCAGGCAAGCTGCAGCTGTAAAAAAGGGGGGCACACCGACTCAGAATGCGATGGAAAGATGCACCACCACCTTACAATTCAGCTTATTAGTCATGGTGGGCCAGGCAGTGGGTGGCGGGTACGAGACAGAACCATTTTTTATAAGCAAAGGCCTTTAAATAGGCAGACAATTGGGAAGCCTTGCCTTAAGCTGGGAACTAACGTGCACTCCGGTCACAGCAGTTTGTCCTAAGTAATCGGTGTTACATTATATGCAGGTCATCCAGACAGAGACACAACTGCTGCACTGCCTAAGTGCTGTCCTTAACAACATCCACCCCAACACTTTGGGGTGAAGCCAGTGAAAGACAGACCCACACATACTGTGGTTGTGGGCTGGTACAGCCTAGCAGAGAGTGGAATAGGATTCCCTGGGCAGCCAGGCAAATGCAAACTCCACTGGCCACAGCCAGGCACCACCAGCAAGAAGCACACAGGTCCAGCCTTAACCTTGGAGAGCAGTATAACATTGCAGGGGCATGGGGCAGAGGCAGGCACATAGGCAGCACCCATAGTTCAATTCTGCAGACCACTGCCAAGGCAAGGCGAAGTCAATGGGTATTTTATTTTTAGTGTGCCAACTTTAGCACAGTTGAGTTGGAAACTAGAAAGAAAGAAAAAAAAACAGAAGATGTGTCAGCCACTTTTTTCTTTCATTCCACCAGTATAACATTGCAAAATTCGTTTGCTAAAAACTTACTTAACCAGCACCATCACTGCGTTGTGCCATCAAAATAAAGTATAATAGGGTTGCCTTGTTTTATTTAAAAGTGAAATGATTTAAACATTGCTGCTCACAATGACAGGAAGAAAAGGAATGAGCAACGGTACAAAAGCAGAGAGGAAAAAAGAGTGGTGGTGAAGGATTAAGATTCATATTGAAGGAAAGATGGAAGGAAAGCTGAGAGCATGGAAACAATGAAGGTAATGAGACAAAGGGGAAGCGAAGCAAGGAAGGGAAGAGGAGGAAGGAGTGAAGGGGAAGTAAGGAAAGGAAGAAAGGAAAATGCAAACTTTTCAGATGACAATAAATAAATAGACCCCGAACAGCTGCTGCCCCCGTGTGTTGGCTGTTTAATAACACAACAGGAAGTACAAACTATCATCATTTCAACATTAATCTACACTTTACATTGTGGCATGGGCACGCATGCAACAGTCTGGATCTCATTATGAGTGTGCCGGTCCGGAAACAACGGTGCCGGTAAGCCTACCGGCACCGTTGTTTCCAGACTGGCACACTACGACTCTGCGGGCGGGTGCCGTTCCGCCCGCCGAGGTCAGACCTGGTGCACTGAACGGCACCCACCCGCAGAGTTTCATGGAAGCACCGGCACCGTTGCTAACGGTGCTGGTGCTTCCGTGGTACCCATTCCCATGGATTCCTATGGAATATGATATGATGATATAATATGGAATTTATAACGCGCCTATTCACAAGTGTTTCAAGGCGCGATGAGGCAAGGAAGGGGAACAAAGGAAGGACAGACAATGATCCTACTAGGCCAAGTGTCATTCAGATCACGCAGGTGCGTGGGAAGTGGGCAGGGACAGTGCAGTACATGGAAATAGATAAAACAATAAGTAAAGTAATGGCCATCATGTGGCAAGTGCATGGGTAAGTGCAGACATCAGGTGTCAAGGACTGGTGGAGGACTGTATGGATACAGAAACAGTCCCCAAGTTCTGGGGTTGCAAGGTAGGCAGTGCAGGTGTGTGACGCTGGCGGGGGAGGGACCTGAGTCCGAAATCAGACGGTGTCAAGGTAGCTGGTGCAGTTCCAGTAACACCCAGGAGTTCAGCAGAGGAGAGGAGAAGAAAAAGCAGAAGCAAAGAGAAAGGTTTTGAGGTGCTTCCGGATCCGGAGATGGTTTTCCTCAAGTTTAAGATAGGCAGGGAGACTATTCCAGACGGAAGCACCAACCGAGGAAAGAGATCTACCACCAACTCGTTGCTTAGAGAAGCGACTGACTCTGAGGGAGTTGGAGGCGGATGAACGCAGAGCTCGGGAAGGAAGATATTTAGGGAGAGAGAGTTGAAGGTATTGAAGCCTTAGGCCCCAGAAGGTCTTGTGGACAATGCAGAGTGTTTTCAACTTAATCCTCGCAGCCACTGCAGAGATTTCAGTCCTGGAGAGATACGATCCCTGGGCTTGAGGCCAAGGACAAGTCTCGCAGCCCAGTTCTGGATAAGTTGCAGAGGGCGGAGACTAGAAGCAGGCAGATTTAGAAAGAGGCTTTTGCAATAGTCCAGCCTAGAGAGAACCAGAGCTCTGGAGACAGTGAGCTTCTGGGGGAAGGAGAGGAAAGGGAGAATACCTCCGAGGAGGCACAGCTGGTAGTGTGACTTCTTAGAGAAGTCAGATGTGTGAGGGCAGAAAGAGAGTGTGGAGTCAAAGATGACCCCAAGGTTTTTAGCCTTGCAGGTGGGAGCAGGAAGAGGGCCAAGAGAGGCAGGCCAGAGAGCTACAGGAAAGGAGGGAGCGGGTGTGCGGATGAGGAGAATCTCAGTCTTACTGTCCCCACTCCATAGTAATGGGGACTTACAAAATTACTGGTGCCTGACTTCCCGGTCTCCGGGGTCGGAATACCCCGGTGTTACTAAGAAGTCAGGCGCTGGTAATTCATTATGGGTCTGGTGGCAACCTGCCAGTTTTATCGGCACGGTTACCGCCAGACCCGTAATGAGGCCCTCTGTCTTTGAACTTCTCTGGACCTAGGCTTGTAAAAGCAGTTTTGTTTCTTCAATATTCTTACCTCGGCCTCGTTCATTCCCTTATTACTCTGGATTTTCAATGTGCGGTTTGCAGCGCTCACTTTACCTGTAGCATTGCTTGCACCTTTAGGGTGTCACTTTGAGCTTTTTAGTATCCAGGCAGCATTCGTATGCATCTCAGTTCAACTCTTCTTACCTCACTGCCTTTTGAGTTATCTATATAATTAGTGCCTTGCTGACAAAGAGCGGTTCAGTGGCTGCAGACATTATAGGGCCTGATTCACAGAACCGTTTTATGATGGCATACTCCCATAGTAAAACGTTCTGTGAATCAGGCCCATAGGGCCCGATTCATGGAATTATTTGCATGGGAAATAGGGGACATAAGTGCCAAACTGCGCGCAAATCCGCTTTCAGCAATTCATGGAATCGACTGTGCGGGACTTTCGTGGGACTTGTGTGGAATTTGCGCAGGCCTGGAACATCTGTGCGAGCACCATGCAGAGCATGGGCGTGGCTTGCACAGAGGGCTGGGAAGGGGGCGGAACTCAGAAAATGGGAAGAACATGCAAAAAACGTGGGTGTTTTACAAGAGATGGCACATAATCATGGAAACACCCTTGCAGCCTGTCGGCATAGGAATGGCCACGATCACTAGGCCGCCCAAAGTCAGGCGTAAGTACACTTGCAGTTAGGATTTGCAGGATTAGGATTTGCAGCACGGAAATCGGTTTGCAAGTCAGATTCAGGGGTGCGTGTATGCAACCAGGGTTACGATCTAACTTAGGGGTTTACGTATGCAGTGTTTTCTGGCCCTTTGCATTTTTAAAATGTCACCTCTGTCACTCTGATAGAATCCTAATAACTTTGTCTTGCCCAGTTGCCTTGGTGGACTGGAGGTGGACATCTGTCTGCTTGTAACTGTAGGGTTTGGGTATGATTGTTTGTCTGAAGTGTGCCAAATGTAGTTACTGTCAGATAATGCCATGGATGTGCGCTCACAATGTCTTGGAAAGTTAGCAGTGTGTCAGCAAAAGTTGTCAGGCACCTAATAGGAGTAAGCTGCCAGTGCTAATTCTGCTAGGATGCCAACAATATTTTTGATGTTGGCAGTGGGTGCTATTTGTGTTGGTTATGGATTTGAATGCACTGCTCATCATGCTGTGCCTGTGACAAAAGAGATAACATGACTTACCCGGGTCGAGTAATGCACACATTCTTAGTGGCGCAAAACCGAGATTTGAATTGAGATGAGTCTGCAACGTGAAGTTCACCACAAAGATAAAGGGCCCCATTACACGTTGTGCGCTAAAAATCTCAAATTACCGGCATGGCGCTCTTAACGTGTCCGCCCTCGCAAGAGGGCGCTAATAGCGTACCATTACGAGTACGCAGACACGAGCATAGCGCCATGCCGGTAATGACCCTACCGCCATGCCGCTAAAGTCCCCAAAAAGTCTCTTACCGGCTTCGACGAAAGTGCAGATAGCACCTCCGCCCTCACGCTGCATGCAAATAGCGGTCACCGCAATTAGCGGTGACCATTAAATTGCGGAACCGGAAACAGTGTCATCGCACAGGAACGGGAAAGAGCACGGCGGCCATCTTTAAAAACACAATCCATTGCCATCCTCTGCCCCCTGGACCTGTTCTGAGTAGTTTGCAATATGTAATCCACAGGGACACCCTCCACATGCATAAGGCTGTAAAATAAAACACCGACCGGCAGCGGAAGGAAACATTTACCACAGAGGAGCTATTAATGCTCACCCAGACCCTAGCTGACAATGCCGCCGTGGTCTTTGCCAGCGACATGTGGCGGGAGACACTCATCAAAAAGAAGGCAATCTGTGCTGAGGTCGCCTTGAAAGTCAGTGCTCTGGGCACCACCACCCGCAATGTGCGTGAGTGCAGAAAGAGGTGGGATGATCTCAGACTCCGGGTAAGAAGCATCCTTGCAGAAAACCACAACATTGCCACAGCAGGTGGATCTGGTTCGCCCATAAAACTGAAGGAATGGGAGGAGACCTGCACCAACCTCATTGGAGTAGAATCAATAGAGGGAGTCGGGACAATGGAGCATGGCGTGGCAACCATTTCAGATGGAGGTGAGTGTACACATGAAAGCATGCAATGTGAATCTACTGGTCCCCCCAAATGTAAACCCAGAATCACCTCATGGATGGCCAAACATCCACACATGCATCCAACCCTGGCCATGTCAGTGTCAGACCGAAACACACAGACATGCACACATCACCAGAGACTAGTGCCACACACAACCATGCATGGATGAGCCACTGAACTGACACATCACCTGCATCCTTAACAATGAAGTCCAAATGCCCACAACTGCATCATTGATGTATACTGCATTAAGTACATAGAACCGTAACCAATGCCATCCCCCTTCATGTCCCCGACAGGCTCACATACAGACAGTGAGGATGCTGGCAATGCATCTCAGGCACCCCCTGCGAGTAAGAAAACAAGGGCACAGGACACAGAGGACACCCCCACAACATCAAGGGGCAAAGGTGGAAGGGTCCAGATGCAGAGTGTCAAACATCGGTGGAGCGCCACTGCCAAGACACAAGTTGCCACACCACCAACAACTGCCCCACCTCCGGAGGTGAACCCACCACCACCGATCCCAGCCACGGAGGACCCACCCTCAGCTGCAGCTAGTTCCGCAGGAGAGGCGGCAGCCACTTCACCACTATCAGATGTGGAGGATACAACCGATTTCTACATGGAGATGCACACCCCAACCCCCCCTGGAACTCCTGAGCCATCACCACAGCAGACACCTGGGTCTAATGTCACTGGCGAGGACAACATGGGAGCTTTTAGTAGCCCCCCGGTGGCTTCATCTGTTGACCTGGTTGCATCAGAGGGCACAGCAGCCACACCATCAGAACCCAACACTGCCCTCGACCTGGTCAGCATCAGCCAGCGGCAACAGGAAATAACTGTGCTGGTTGGGCAGCATGTGGAGGAGCCTGCCGTCTCAGGGCAGATATTACGGAGACAGCAAGGCACTCCAGGGAGGGGATGGAGGCCTGTACAGACAGGCTGTGTGGGGATATTGTCCGACTTAGGGAGGTCCTCACACGGATAGCAGACGCAATGGACCGCCACTTCCCACCACCACCACCAGGACAGTCAGCCACTTCCTCATCCGCCAGTTTGAGGCAGACAAGCCCCCTCCGCCGCTCCTCGCGCACCACCAGGCGCACGTCTAGGCAGCCTCCCAATGCTGGTGTTGGCAATGGCCAATAGGGAGTGCATGGTCAAGCTTCCGCGTGTATGGCTAGACGGAAACATTGTGGCAGACACATGAGGAACTGTTGTGGGGGGTGGGTGGAAGGGTGTTATGGGACTGTTGGAGGGGTGGGGGGAAGGGTGTTATGGGACTGTTGTGGGGGGTGGGGGGAAGGGTGTTATGGGACTGTTGTGGAGGGTGGGGGGAAGGGTGGTGGGATGTTTGGGGACATGCACATTTTCATCTTTACGTTCCTTAATACACTAGTGTTTGATCAAAACACAGGCTTGGACTTCTTCATTGTGTATGTGTACTTTATTGACGACAGGGTCCATTGTGCGCTTCCAAACAGACACCAGTGCATTACTACCCATATCCATGTGACAGTAAGAAACCATGTTACTCAGAATATTTGGTTGATCAGATGCTGTCTCACAGCACGTCCCTCCTGGCCATCCCCTCTTGCATGACCTGCATCCCCTTCACCTCCATCCTCATCACCATCATCATACTCATCAGGTGCTTCTATTTCAACGTCAGGGGGCAGTGGCACATTCCGTCTGATACACATATTGTGCAGCATGACACATGCCATGGTGATCTTGGCCACCTTCTCATGGCCATACAGGAGAGCGCCACCAGATCTGCTAATGCACCTAAACTGTGTCTTCAAAAGGCCAAAAGTCTGCTCGATCACAATGCGGGTACGGGTATGTGCACAATTGTATTCCTCTTTGTGCCTGTTCTGTGGGTTCCGTACAGGGGTGAGGAGCCACCTCTTCAGGGGATAGCCAGCATCACCTGTATGGGGGGGACGAATGGGGTCCTGTTACAGTTAACCTCAAGAGCGGCATGTTCATATTACACAAATTGACTTTGCATTGTGATCGAAGTACACAATTAACAGTATACATGCAGACGGTCTGTGTGACTGCAATGTGCAAGGTGAGCTCGACCCTGCAAGTAGACATGCCCCATTAATGCCTCCAACAGTAACTGACATGTCCTGGGTGAGGCCAGGTCTTAGGTGTCCCTGGGCCCAGGCAGATCTGGTACCACACAGCTGGTGTACTGCCATTCCAACATTGATGTTGCCATGCTGAGAGGCATCACTTCAGTGGTGCTATAGGTGCGTGGTGCAATGCAATGCAAGGGGTGATCCCTTTGCATGCATTCAAGGGCACATTGCATTATTGATGTTGTGCTGCGCTAATTCTGTATGACTATCTTGACGGCATGTATGACATTTGTGTATTTTGTGGCGTGGAATGTTGTGCAATGTGGATGGATGTTTAATGTTTCTAGACCTGGATTGTCATCTATGTTGTGTAGCTTATACTTGCATGTCCGTTCATCTCAAGTACGTTGCGGCCTTCCCAGATGGACATTGGCGTACATCTGTATGTGCATTTGTCCGACGGACGACAAGCTACACCCATTTCGAGTATGTATATCTCCCCGCCCAATCACACCCAGTTGGAGTAAGTATCTCTGCCCCCCCAATCACACCTAGTTGGAGTAAGTATCTCTCCCCCCCCAATCACACCCAGTTGGAGTAAGTATCTCTGCCCCCCCAATCACACCTAGTTGGAGTATGTATCTCTCCCCTCCCAATCACACCCAGTTGGAGTAAGTATCTCCCCCCCAATCACACCAAGTTGGAGTAAGTATCTCTCGCCCCCAATCACACCCAGTTGGAGTATGTATCTCTCCCCCCCAATCACACCCAATTGGAGTAAGTATCTCCCCCCCCAATCACACTGTCATGTGCTTGCCCTGCTACTCACCAAGTAGATACGAACATTGTCCGGCTTGTCGCTCCATGTAGCGTGGAATAGTTGAGTTCCGCAAGACCATGGAATCATGGGTTGATCTGGGAAATCGGGCACAGCAATGTGTGATTATCTTGTTGGCGTCACATACCATTTGGACACTGATGGAGTGGAATTGCTTCCTGTTTTGGCAGACTACTTCATTGTGATGTGGGACCACCAATTCCACATGGGTACAGTCGATGGCCCCGATGCAACTTGGGATGCCTGGCAGTGACTAGAACCCAACTTTGGTGTTTGCGATCTCCTGGGCAGTCCGTGGCATGAATATGTGTTCAGATGCATGCTTCAGGAGGGCATCGAGTACCTGGGTCAGCGTGCGTGAGAATACTGGTTGTGAGATGCCATGCATCTGCCCCACTGTATGCTGGTAGGTGCCTGTGGCCAGGAAGTGGAGCACAGTCACCACCTTGAGTAGAGGGGGGATGGCAGTTCGGATGTCTATGAGGCTCACAATGTCGTTCTGTATCATGTCCACGATGCTGGTGATGGTATCCCGGTCCAGACGGTACAGGGTGTGTATCTGCTCAGGGGTTAGGAGGAGAATTGCCTAGCATTTTGGTGCTGGACTGCCCCAGGGCAGGACAAAGACTGATATGTTTAGGATATTTCTTCTCTATGAAAGATAGTGAGCTAAAGACTCTGGGTAAGTCTCTCGTAACCAGGACTAATGTCTGGCAGAGGGACTCCCAGCACCCCCCTTGTTAATTTGCATATTTAAGTAACTTTGGGTCTCACCCTAAGTTACTAGGGGAATCCAGACGTGGACCCCTTGCTCACTATTCTTAGAGAGGCACAGATCCACCCTATCGATGAGGTCCAACCAGACCAAAACACGTGTCTGGGGTTTCTCTTGGTACTCTTGTTCAGAGGAGAATTGCCTAGCATTTCGTTGCTGGACTGCCCCAGGGCAGGACAAAGACTGATATGTTTAGGATATTTCTTCTCTGTGAAAGATAGTGAGCTAAAGACTCTGGGTAAGTCTCTCCTAACCAGTAACCAGGACTAATGCCTGGCAGAGGGACTCCCAGGACCCCCCTTGTTAATTTGCATGATGTACAGGCAGGTCATTTATAATGTGCCTGTACACAAGTATTTCTAGGCGTGACAAGACAAGGGAGGGAAGACAGAGGGAGGACAAGACAAATGATCTTACTAGGTCTTGTGTGATTCAGATCATGCAAATGTGAGAACGAGACGTGCAAGGGGAAAGGGAGGGGGAGGCCAAGGGACAGGGCAGGGGAAAACAGGGCAGCAATGCTCTGAGTAAGTGCGGCCAGGGCAGCGCGGCTCTGGGTAGTGCAAGGAGAACAAGGGACTGTAGAGTTACAGTACTTAAGTTCATGGTATGCCCGGAGGCAGTGCAAGGGTGACTGATCAAGAAAGACCCTGTTATCCAGTGAGACTCTGAGGGTAACCAAGCAACCAGCAGGAACAGCAGACAGGTAGTTCAGGTAGGCCAGCAGGGGAGGTTGAGAGAGAAAAGAGAGAAGCATATACATTTTAGTATAATCCAATGTAAAGGTTTTTGTTTATTGACCTGCAAAGAGTGAAGGATGAAAAGCAGAGTCAAGTACACCTGACATGTGACCGACTCTGACCCAGTCCCACGTGTCTTTCGTGCCAACAAGCCTTTCATGTATTCACCTATTCATTGGTTTCATGTCAATGATGCTCCTCTGATAACTTTGAGAATGCTGAAGGGTTGAGTAAAACAATTACATGACACTGTTTTTCCGCAGCCAAACCAGAGCATGTAAGGTACTGCACTGACATGTTAAAGTTCTGTAGACACTATTACCCACGTCACTTGTGGTCTCGCTGCAATTGTGTTCTGAGTCGTGGAATGACTGCCCGAGACACCCATGTCACGGGATTGATTGTAGCTCAGTCTTAACTTCATTTCAGACGTTACAAATCTCCACATTTCAGCATTTTCAATAATGCCTGCAACAAGGTTTTTCCCGCTGACCCCTCTCTCTTTATACAACCATCGCCACTTCTGCCCCTCACTGCAGCACCAGCACTGCCCCTGTCTCTTGACACCCCCTCTCATTCTGCTCTCTCGCCCTCATAGCTTCAATGCCTGTGTTCTAACCCAGAAAACCCTTCCACTACACAATAGCCAAACCCATTGGGTTTGTCCATACTTGATCATCCAATATAGAGAAATCACGAGTTTAGTTTTTTCCTCAAAACATATGAGACTATAAAGTGTGAATGGAAAAGATGACAGGCCGCAGCTATATTATAGACCGATGTGTACTTCTGAGACACAGATGAGAGCGTGTCACTGCAGCCGAGCAGAATACAGTCCACTGTATGTGTGGGGCAAGTCCTGTACCAGCGAGAGTCCACAAGAGATGTGTGAGTGTCTAGTAACGGTGATGGAACAGCACAGGTAGATCCACTTACTTGTTTCTTTAAACGGGGATGAGAAGGACCGTCTTTAACCTGGCTGTGAGGGCAGGATGCGCGCTCGCGACCTTTCCGTGTGAAGCGCGCACATATACAACAATCTCCAAGGAAGTAAGGCGCGCATATTAGACTACAGTGACCACGCCTTTCACACCGATGAATGACAGAGTGCGGGTTACCCATGCTTCACCCTGGGCCGTGTATTTCCTGTTGCTCTGGGACTTTACCACAGTTTCCCTGAAGGGTGTGCATGGTATGCAGTAGAACCGGTCTCACACACCTGATGAATGCTTAGCAGTTTCACAGATGCCACCATCAGGTGCAGTGCAGCGGCTCTTCAAGAAACACGCATACGAATATGCAGCTCCCTTTGGTACAATGTGGGCTACAATGATACCTTCAACCAACACAACTAACACAATGACGTCAACAAACATTCACCGTCACCCGTAACTATCAAATGGTTGCCAAACAATAAAAGCGAGAATAGGTGTCCTTGTAACTTAAATAATAATTGTGTATCTGCTTGTTTCAACATTGTAGATTGTTTTGTCCAGCATAGTCAGCGGTGAAGGATGAGGGGAGTTGTAATCCAAGACATATTAAGGGGCCTTTCATGAGTAACCATTTATTTATGTATTTATTTATTTATGTATACATGAAGGAACAATGCTCTTTTTTATCACAAAAGAGCATGCAATAGATAATAGATCAGATTTGACAGGAAGCAATGAGCTTCTTAAAATGGGGTCACTCAATTCTGACCAGGTTGTGAGGAGGGGGAGTAAATGGAACAGTCACCAGTGAGAATATATGGGTGGACATACATAGATAAAGGCCAACTAACATTAGACATGTGTAAGTGTAGATAGGCTGCATGGCAAGCTGTGTTAGGGATTTGACCATGATGTTTGAAGTGGTATAGGTTGTAGGCAACAGTGGACACGCCACTCGGACATTCACCCTAGGGCCGATTGAGATTGAACTTCATATGGGCCGTTTTTTGCTCACATCAGCGGGAGGCGAAAAAATATACACTATTACATCCATCCGTGTGTGTTTAAAGTTACTTCATGTACAACTTCTTTTCCCCAGGCTGCCTGCCTGCAGTGTGGCCAGGTGTCTGCAGTGCTAACTCTCTCTCATGTGTTTTTCTCTCAACTTTATTTAACACGTGAATTGGTAACAAAACAAAAACAGGCTGACACCCACCCTGCCTGTTGCATGGCACCCCTGTGAGGGGCCATGGTACATTCCACGGAGTTGTGTGGTCACATGGTTACTCATGTGACCAACCTAATAAAAGGTCCGAGCCGCTTCCGGCTCGGCAGTCACGAGTGAACCTGACTCCGCGTGAGTGTGTTGTGCTGGCGCCAGGATGGCGCCTCGCCACGTGTGCTGGGCCCAAGGACGGGGCCCAGCTTGAGGACGGTGCCCCTGCCGGGCAACGCCGTCCGGACGGTGTCCCGGCCGGGCAACGCCGTCCCTGTGGGTCCCCCAGCCATGTGAGGCGGGTTGGGGATGCGACCCCAGCCTCGGTGCCCCCAGAGCTGGGGCCGTGGTGGCCAGGTGGACCTGGCCACGTGTGCGGGGCTCCGGTGCTCTGGAGCGGGGTGGGCGGAACCCCCACCCCTGAGTATGCGGCATGGGCGCCGCCGAAGTGTGTATGTTGTCGGGTGCCACCCGACCCGAACACGGGGCTGCCCGGTGATCCGGAGCAGCCCCCAACAATGGCGACGAGGCGAGGGGCCCCGCGTGCCCCGAAGAAGATATGGTGCGGGCCCATCTCCATCTGGGCCCGCGATGTGGAGGAGCGGAGATGACTTTCCCCCCTATCCCCGTGGGGGAGAGAAGTTTCTGCGGCGTCGGCCGTCGGCCACGGAGGAGGTGCTGCCCCTCCCCCACCCGCAAGCCGCGGAGGGGAGGAGCGGCAAACATAGGATGGCGGGCCCGACACCAGCTGGGCCCCCGCAAAAGAAGGCTGGCAAGCTGCCCGCCCCGTCCCCCGAGGGAGACGGAACAGGTCGGCGGCTGTGCCGCATGGACGGAGGCGGGCCCATCTCGGGCAGGGCCCGCCAAAGAGGAAGAGGATCTTCCCCCACCATCAAGAGCAGGGATGAGGTGTTTCCCCTGCGGGGGAGTGAGTGTCCACGGCATCGGCCGTGTGTGTGTCGGTGTACCCCGCCGCGGGAACGGAGGGGGGAGAAGTGTGCGGCCCGCGCCGCAGTGAAGAACGCGGGGGCTGCCTCTTCCCCCGTCGGGAGTGAGGGTGCCCCGGCGTCGGCTGCAATGAGGAGCGGCTTACATCGCCACAGGAGGATGGATGCGGGCCCAACTCCAACTGGGCTTGCAAAAGTACTGCCCGGACAGCGTGGGGAAAGGCAGAGGAGATGGCGGCGTCGGCCGCGGCGAGGTGAGCCTGCCCCCCACCAAGTGAAGGCGGGCCCAACCCCGTCGGGGCCTGTGAGCCGCGAAGGAGTCAGCTGGGAAGGGGGCCGCCGTTCAGCGGAGGCGGCCCCGAACACGATGGCGGCGGTGGCCGCGTGGGTTCCCCCCCTCCTCCTTTGACGGGGGACTGCCCGCGGCATCGGCCGCAATGAGGAGATGCGGGCGGCCGGGGCAGCCACGCAGTACCCCACGCCCCCCACGCATCGGCCGCCACATAATAAAGGCGGGCCCAACAACAACTGGGCCCGCAAGGTGAATGAGAATGGGTGGCTGCCCGCCCCTCCCCCGGTATGCCTGCCGGCACCATTGGCCGCCCACCGCGGTGCTGCTGCCCCCAAGGGCCCCCCCCCACAAGGGAACCAATGGGGCGGGCCCATCATTGCCTGGGCCCGTGGAAAAAAAGGTGAAGAAATAATGGGGGCATGGTGTGGCTGGTGAGGCCTGGAAGATCAGGCGCCCGTGGGTGGCTCGGGGAGCGCGGTCCTGTGTGCACATCGCCCCGGTTAAAAAAACAGAAGGGGGGCAAGGGATCGGAAAAGATGGCATGGAGGGCAGCACATCCCGCCCGCAGGGGGCCGAAGTCATCGCATGGCCGAAGGGTAGCGGCTTCCCAAAGGAGTGCTCGTGCGCCCTCAGGGAATCTTGATTCTGAGCTGACCCAGGGGCGTGCGGCCAGTGGACACGGCCGAGGAACATCAACAAGCCTCGGGTGAAAGGGGGAGTGCAGCGCTCCCCGCCCTGAGCATGGAGATGGCCATGCCAGCAGCTGGCCATGCAATCTGCCTTCATCATTGAGGGACTTGGCCGATGTGGCCCCTGGGCCTCCCCAGGTGCGGTTTTGCCGGTTTGTGGTGACTGTTGTGACTGTCATAAACAAACTCTGGTGAGGATGCGAGCTGGTTTCCGGCGACTCCAGGTGTACGGTGGACATCGTAAGTGCCATTCCCCCGGAAGACTGTGAGCCTGCAGACACGGACTTGCTTAAAATGGTCCAGTTAGTGGGCAATGTTGTGTGGTGCGCACCTGTAGACTCCGAGTGCTTGATGTGGTGCCAGTAGCCCTCCCTGGTGCTGTTCAGAGACATGAGAGCCACTCACCCAGGTTAATAAAGGGTGTGTAAAGTAGTAGAGTGGCTCCAGTAGTAGTAGTGGTAGTTATGGTGGGATTTTGGAGTTTTGTATTTTGTTATGAAAAAGGAGGAGTGTTGCAGGCACCCCTGTGAGGGGCCATGGTACATTCCACGGAGTTGTGTGGTCACATGGTTACCCATGTGACCAACCTAATAAAAGGTCCGAGCCGCTTCCGGCTCGGCAGTCACAAGTGAACCTGACTCCGCGTGAGTGTGTTGTGCTGGCGCCAGGATGGCGCCTCGCCACGTGTGCTGGGCCCAAGGACGGGGCCCAGCTTGAGGACGGTGCCCCTGCCGGGCAACGCCGTCCCTGTGGGTCCCCCAGCCATGTGAGGCGGGTTGGGGATGCGACCCCGGCCTCGGTGCCCCCAGAGCCGGGGCCGTGGTGGCCAGGTGGACCTGGCCACGTGTGCGGGGCTCCGGTGCTCTGGAGCGGGGTGGACGGAACCCCCACCCCTGAGTATGCGGCATGGGCGCCGCCGAAGTGTGTATGTTGTCGGGTGCCACCCGACCCGAACATGGGGCTGCCCGGTGATCCGGAGCAGCCCCCAACACTGCCCATTCCTGTGATCTGCACTGCCCTGTCCCCGCCACCAAGGCGCCTTGGTCATCACCAGGCAGCTCAGGAAGCAAGCCCAAGGAACGGTCTCATTGTCAGGTCTTGCAAGTTTGTGTTACATTTTCATTCACACCCAAGAAGAGCAACATTTCTGCTCATGTGCATGCTGCTGGATGCCAGGTTCTGGCAGGCCGGCATCAGTCGCCGGATCGGCATCTAGTAGCTAATGAGTACAGTCTGCGCAAGACGAAGGAGGCAGGCGGCAGTGCGACAGCCGAGCAAAGCAACGAAAACGAAGGAGGAGGAGTGGATTACTGATTGGAGATAGAACAGGTTACTTTGACCCGAGGTACGTTCATGTTAAAGGCGGGAGGTGTCGGCCTATACAAACAAGATGCCCTTTTTCACTAGTATTTCGTCTGTGGTGTTAGGAACACCCATTCATTTAATTACTTGAATGCTTTAATGTGTATTCCAGGTAGTTAGGATTGGGTTACATCAGCAGGCAAGCTGCAGCTGTAAAAAAAGAGGGGCAAACCAACGCAGAATGCGATGGAAAGATGCACCACCACCTTACAATTCAGCTTATAAGTCATGGTGGGCCAGGCAGTGGGTGGTGGGTACGAGACAGAACCATTTTTTATAAGCAAAGGCCTTTAAATAGGCAGACAATTGGGAAGCCTTGCCTTAAGCTGGGAACTAACGTGCACTCCGGTCACAGCAGTTTGTCCTAAGTAATCGGTTTTACATTATATGCAGGTCATCCAGACAGAGACACAACTGCTGCACTGCCTAAGTGCTGTCCTTAACAACATCCACCCCAACACTTTGGGGTGAAGCCAGTGAAAGACAGACCCACACATACTGTGGTTGTGGGCTGGTACAGCCTAGCAGAGAGTGGAATAGTTTTCCTTGGGCAGCCAGGCAAATG
This sequence comes from Ambystoma mexicanum, assembly GCF_040938575.1. Lineage (NCBI taxonomy): Eukaryota > Metazoa > Chordata > Amphibia > Caudata > Ambystomatidae > Ambystoma > Ambystoma mexicanum. The sequence goes on along the minus strand of NC_090932.1, from coordinate 426,339,872 downwards.
CAAACTCCACTGGCCACAGCCAGGCACCACCAGCAAGAAGCACTCAGGTCCAGCCTTAACCTTGGAGAGCAGTATAACATTGCAGGGGCATGGGGCAGAGGCAGGCACATAGGCAGCACCCATAGTTGCAATTCTGCAGACCACTGCCAAGGCAAGGCGAAGTCAATGGGTATTTTATTTTTAGTGTGCCAACTTTAGCACAGTTGAGTTGGAAACTAGAAAGAAAGAAAAAAAACAGAAGATGTGTCAGCCACTTTTTTCTTTCATTCCACCAGTATAACATTGCAAAATTCGTTTGCTAAAAACTTACTTAACCAGCACCATCACTGCGTTGTGCCATCAAAATAAAGTATAATAGGGTTGCCTTGTTTTATTTAAAAGTGAAATGATTTAAACATTGCTGCTCACAATGACAGGAAGAAAAGGAATGAGCAACGGTACAAAAGCAGAGAGGAAAAAAGAGTGGTGGTGAAGGATTAAGATTCATATTGAAGGAAAGATGGAAGGAAAGCTGAGAGCATGGAAACAATGAAGGTAATGAGACAAAGGGGAAGCGAAGCAAGGAAGGGAAGAGGAGGAAGGAGTGAAGGGGAAGTAAGGAAAGGAAGAAAGGAAAATGCAAACTTTTCAGATGACATTAAATAAATAGACCCCGAACAGCAGCTGCCCCCGTGTGTTGGCTGTTTTATAACACAACAGGCAGCACAAACTATCATCATTTCAACATTAATCTACACTTTACACTGTGGCATGGGCACGCATGCAACAGTCTGGATCTCATTATGAGTGTGCCGGTCCGGAAACAACAGTGCCGGTAAGCCTACCGGCACCGTTGTTTCCGGACTGGCACACTACGACTCTGCGGGCGGGGGCCGTTCCACCCGCCGAGGTCAGACCTGGTGCACGGAACGGCACCCACCCGCAGAGTTTCATGGAAGCACCGGCACGGTTGCTAATGGTGCCGGTGCTTCCGTGGTCCCCATTCCCATGGATTCCTATGGGATATGATATGATGATATAATATGGAATTTATAACGCGCCTATTCACAAGTGTTTCAAGGCGCGATGAGGCAAGGAAGGGGAACAAAGGAAGGACAGACAATGATCCTACTAGGCCAAGTGTCATTCAGATCACGCAGGTGCGTGGGAAGGGGGCAGGGACAGTGCAGTACATGGAAATAGATAAAACAATAAGTAAAGTAATGGCCATCATGTGGCAAGTGCATGGGTAAGTGCAGACATCAGGTGTCAAGGACTGGTGGAGGACTGTATGGATACAGAAACAGTCCCCAAGTTCGGGGGTTGCAAGGTAGGCAGTGCAGGTGTGTAACGCTGGCGGGGGAGGGACCTAAATCCGAAATCAGACGGTGTCAAGGTAGCTGGTGCAGTTCCAGTAACACCCAGGAGTTCAGCAGAGGAGAAGAAAAAGCAGAAGCAAAGAGAAAGGTTTTGAGGTGCTTCCGGATCCGGAGATGGTTTTCCTCAAGTTTAAGATAGGCAGGGAGACTATTCCAGACGGAAGCACCAACCGAGGAAAGAGATCTACCACCAACTCGTTGCTTAGAGAAGCGACTGACTCTGAGGGAGTTGGAGGCGGATGAACGGAGAGCTCGGGAAGGAAGATATTTAGGGAGAGAGAGTTGAAGGTATTGAAGCCTTAGGCCCCAGAAGGTCTTGTGGACAATGCAGAGTGTTTTCAACTTAATCCTCGCAACCACTGGGAGCCAGTGCAGAGATTTCAGTCCTGAGAGATACGATCCCTGGGCTTGAGGCCAAGGACAAGTCTCGCAGCCCAGTTCTGGATAAGTTGCAGAGGGCGGAGACTAGAAGCAGGCAGATTTAGAAAGAGGCTTTTGCAATAGTCCAGCCTAGAGAGAACCAGAGCTCTGGAGACAGTGAGCTTCTGGGGGAAGGAGAGGAAAGGGAGAATACCTCTGAGGAGGCACAGCTGGCAGTGTGACTTCTTAGAGAAGTCAGATGTGTGAGGGCAGAAAGAGAGTGTGGAGTCAAAGATGACCCCAAGGTTTTTAGCCTTGCAGGTGGGAGCAGGAAGAGGGCCAAGAGAGGCAGGCCAGAGAGCTACAGGAAAGGAGGGAGCGGGTGTGCGGATGAGGAAAATCTTAGTCTTACTGTCCCCAATCCATGGTAATGGGGACTTACAAAATTACTGGTGCCTGACTTCCCGGTCTCCGGGGTCGGAATACCCCGGTGTTACTAAGAAGTCAGGCGCTGGTAATTCATTATGGGTCTGGTGGCAACCTGCCAGTTTTATCGGCACGGTTACCGCCAGACCCGTAATGAGGCCCTCTGTCTTTGAACTTCTCTGGACCTAGGCTTGTAAAAGCAGTTTTGTTTCTTCAATATTCTTACCTCGGCCTCGTTCATTCCCTTATTACTCTGGATTTTCAATGTGCGGTTTACAGCGCTCACTTTACCTGTAGCATTGCTTGCACCTTTAGGGTGTCACTTTGAGCTTTTTAGAATTCAGGCAGCATTCGTATGCATCTCAGTTCAACTCTTCTTACCTCACTGCCTTTTGAGTTATCTATATAATTAGTGCCTTGCTGACAAAGAGCGGTTCAGTGGCTGCAGACATTATAGGGCCTGATTCACAGAAGCGTTTTATGATGGCATACTCCCATAGTAAAACGTTCTGTGAATCAGGCCCATAGTGCCCGATTCATGGAATTATTTGCATGGGAAATAGGGGACATAAGTGCCAAACTGCGCGCAAATCCGCTTTCAGCAATTCATGGAACCGACTATGCAGGACTTTCGTGGGACTTGTGTGGAATTTGCGCAGGCCTGGAACATCTGTGCGAGCACCATGCAGAGCATGGGCGTGGCTTGCACAGAGGGCTGGGAAGGGGACGGAACTCAGAAAATGGGAAGAACATGCAAAAAACGTGGGTGTTTTACAAGAGATGGCACATAATCATGGAAACACCATTGCAGCCTGTCGGCATAGGAATGGCCACGATCACTAGGCCACCCAAAGTCAGACGTAAGTACACTTGCAGTTAGGATTTGCTGGATTAGGATTTGCAGCACGGAAATCGGTTTGCATGTCAGATTCAGGGGTGCGTGTGTGCAACCAGGGTTACGATCTAAATTAGGGGTTCACGTATGCAATGTTTTCTGGCCCTTTGCATTTTTAAAATGTCACCTCTGTCACTCTGATAGAATCCTAATAACTTTGTCTTGCCCAGTTGCCTTGGTGGACTGGAGGTGTACATCTGTCTGCTTGTAACTGGAGGGTTTGGGTATGATTGTTTGTCTGAAGTGTGCCAAATGTGGTTACTGTCAGATAACGCCATGGATGTGCGCTCATAATGTCTTGGAAAGTTAGCAGTGTGTCAGCGAAAGTTGTCAGGCACCTAATAAGAGTAAGCTGCCAGTGCTAATTCTGCTAGGATGCCAACAATATTTTTGATGTTGGCAGTGGGTGCTATTTGTATTGGTTAGGGATTTGCATGCACTGCTCATCATGCTGTGCCTGTGGCAGTGACAAAAGAGATAACATGACTTACCCGGGTCGAGTAATGCACACATTCTTAGTGGCGCAAAACCGATATTTGAATTGAGACGAGTCTGCAACGTTAAGTTCACCACAAAGATAAAGGGCCTCATTACACGTTGTGCGCTAAAAATCTCAAATTACCGGCATGGCGCTCTTAATGTGTCCGCCCTTGCAAGAGGGTGCTAATAGCGTACCATTACGAGTACGCGGACACGAGCATAGCACCATGCCGGTAATGACCCTACCGCCATGCCGCTAAAGTCCCCAAAAAGTCTCTTACCGGCTTCAACGAAAGTGCAGATAGCACCTCCGCCCTCACGCTGCATGCAAATAGCGGTCACCACAATTAGCGGTGACCGTTAAATTGCGGAACCGGAAACAGCGTCATCACACAGGAACGGGAAAGAGCACGGCGGCCATCTTTAAAAACACAATCCATTGCCATCCTCTGCCCCCTGGACCTGTTCTGAGTAGTTTGCAATAGGAAATCCACAGGGACACACTCGACATACCTAAGGCTGTAAAAAAAAACACCGAGCGGCAGCGGAAGGAAACATTTACCACAGAGGAGCTATTAATGCTCACCCAGACCCTAGCTGACAATGCTGCTGTGGTCTTTGCCAGCGACATGCGGCGGGAGACACTCATCAAAAAGAAGGCAATCTGGGCTGAGGTCGCCTTGAAAGTCAGTGCTGTGGGCACCACCACCCGTAATGTGCGTGAGTGCAGAAAGAGGTGGACGATCTCAGACTCCGGGTGAGAAGCATCCTTGCAGAAAACCACAACATTGCCACAGCAGGTGGATCTGGTTCGCCCTTAAAACTGAAGGAATGGGAGGAGACCTGCGCCAACCTCATTGAAGTGGAATCAATAGAGGGAGTCGGGACAATGGAGCATGGCGAGGCAACCACTTCGGATGGAGGTGAGTGTACACATGAAAGCATGCAATGTGAATCTACTGGTCCCCCCAAATGTAAGCCCAGAATCACCTCATGGATGGCCAAACATCCACACATGCATCCAACCCTGGCCATGTCAGTGTCAGACCCAAACACGCACACATCACCAGAGACAAGTGCCACACACAACCATGCATGGATGAGCCACTGAACTGACACATCACCTGCATCCTTAACAATGAAGTCCAAATGCCCACAACTGCATCATTGATGTATACTGCATTAAGTACATAGAACCGTAACCAATGCCATCCCCCTTCTTGTCCCCGCCAGGCTCACATACAGACAGTGAGGATGCTGGCAATGCATCTCAGGCACCCCCTGCGAGTAAGAAAACAAGGGCACAGGACACAGGACACCCCCACAACATCAAGGGGCAAAGGTAGAAGGGTCCAGATGCAGAGTGTCAAACATCGGTGGAGCGCCACTGCCAAGACACAAGTTGCCACACCACCAACAACTGCCCCACCTCCGGAGGTGAACCCACCACCACCGATCCCAGCCACGGAGGACCCACCCTCAGCTGCAGCTAGTTTCGTAGGAGAGGCGGCAGCCACTGCACCACTATCAGATGTGGAGGATACAACCGATTTCCACATGGAGATGCACACCCCAACCCCCCCTGGAATCCCTGAGCCATCACCACAGCAGACCCCTGGGTCTAATGTCACTGGCGAGGACAACATGGGAGCTTTTAGTAGCCCCCCGGTGGATTCATCTGTCGACCTGGTTGCATCAGAGGCCACAGCAGCCACACCACCAGAACCCAACACTGCCCTCAACCTGGTCAGCATCAGCCAGCGGCAACAGGAAATAACTGTGCTGGTTGGGCAGCATGTGGAGGAGGCTGCCTGTCTCAGGGCGGAGATTACGGAGACAGCAAGGCACTCCAGGGAGGGGATGGAGGCCTGTACAGACAGGCTGTGTGGGGAGATTGTCCGACTTAGGGAGGTTCTCACACGGATAGCGGACGCAATGGACCGCCACTTCCCACCACCACCACCAGGACAGTCAGCCACTTCCTCATCCGCCAGTTCGAGGCAGACAAGCCCCCTCCACCACTCCTCACGCACCACCAGGCGCACGTCTAGGCAGCCTCCCAATGCTGGTGTTGGCAATGGCCAATAGGGAGTGCATGGTCAAGCTTCCGCGTGCATGGCTGGACGGAAAAATTGTGGCAGACACATGAGGAACTGTTGTGGGGGGTGGGTGGAAGGGTGTTATGGGACTGTTGTGGGGGGTGGGGGGAAGGGTGTTATGGGACTGTTGTGGGGGGTGGGGAGAAGGGTGTTATGGGACTGTGTGGGGGTGAGGGGAAGGGTGTTATGGGACTGTTGTGGAGGGTGGGGGGAAGGGTGGTGGGATGTTTGGGGACATGCAGATTTTCATCTTTACGTTCCTTAATACACTGGTGTTTGATCAAAACACAGGCTTCGACTTCTTCATTGTGTATGTGTACTTTATTGACGACAGGGTCCATTGTGCGATTCCAAACAGACACCAGTTCATTACTACCCATATCCATGTGACAGTAAGAAACCATGTTACTCAGAATATTTGGTTGATCAGATGCTGACTTACAGCACGTCACTCCTGGCCATCCCCTCTTGCATGACCTGCATCCCCTTCACCGCCATCCTCATCACCATCATCATACTCATCAGGTGCTTTTATTTCAACGTCAGGGGGCAGTGGCACATTCCGTCTGATACACATATTGTGCAGCATGACACATGCCATGGTGATCTTGGCCACCTTCTCAAGGCCATACAGGAGAGCGCCACCAGATCTGCTAATGCACCTAAACCGTGTCTTCAAAAGGCCAAAGGTCTGCTCGATCACGATGCGGGTACGGGTATGTGCACGATTGTATTCCTCTTCGTGCCTGTTCTGTGGGTTCCATACAGGGGTGAGGAGCCACCTCTTCAGGGGATAGCCATCACCTGTATGGGGGGACGAATGGGGTCCTGTTACTGTTAACCTCAAGAGCGGCCTGTTCATATTACACAAATTGACTTTGCATTGTGATCGAAGTATACAATTAACAGTATACATGCAGATGGTCTGTGTGACTGCAATGTGCAAAGGTGAGCTCGACTCTTCAAGTAGACATGCCCCATTAATGCCTCCAACAGTAATTCACATGTCCTGGGTGAGGCCAGGTCTTAGGTGTCCCTGGGCCCAGGCAGATTTGGTACCACACTGCTGGTGTACTGCCATTCCAACATTGATGTTGCCATGCTGAGAGGCATCACTTCTGCCTGGTGCTATAGGTGCGTGGTGCAATGCTATGGCTAGGGGTGATCCCTTTGCATGCATTTAAGGGCACATTGCATTATTGATGTTGTGCTGCGCTAATTCTGTATGACTATCTGGACGGCATGTATGACATTTGTGTATTTTGTGGCGTGGAATGTTGTGCAATGTGGATGGATGTTTAATGTTTCTAGACCTGGATTGTCATCTATGTTGTGTAGCTTATACTTGCATGTCCGTTCATCTCAAGTACGTTGCGGCCTTCCTAGATGGACATTGGCGTACATCTGTATGTGCATTTGTCCGACGGACGAAAAGCTGCACCCATTTCAAGTATGTATATCTCCCCCCCAATCACACCCAGTTGGAGTAAGTATCCCCCCCCCCCAATCACACCCAGTTGGAGTAAGTATCTCCGCCCCCCCCAATCACACCTAGTTGGAGTATGTATCTCTCCCCCCCAACCACACCCAGTTGGAGTAAGTATCTCCCCCCCCCAATCACACCAAGTTGGAGTAAGTATCTCTCCCCCCCAATCACACCCAGTTGGAGTATGTATCTCTCCCCCCCAATCACACCCAATTGGAGTAAGTATCTCTCCCCTCCCCAATCACACTGTCATGTGCTTGCCCTGCTACTCACCAAGTAGCCACGAACATTGTCCGGCTTGTCGCTCCATGTAGCGTGGGATAGTTGAGTTCCGCAGGACCATGGAATTATGGGTTGATCCGGGAAATCGGGCACAGCAATGTGTGATTATCTTGTTGGCGTCACATAACATTTGGACACTGATGGAGTGGAATTGCTTCCTGTTTTGGTAGACTACTTCATTGTGATGTGGGACCACCAATTCCACATGGGTACAGTCGATGGCCCCGATGCAACTCGGGATGCCTGCCAGTGAATAGAACCGAACTTTGGTGTTTGCGATCTCCTGGGCAGTCCGTGGCATGAATATGTGTTCAGGTGCATGCTTCAGGAGGGCATCGAGTACCTGGGTCAGCGTGCGTGAGAATACTGGTTGTGAGATGCCATGCATCTGCCCCACTGTATGCTGGTAGGTGCCTGTGGCCAGGAAGTGGAGCACAGTCACCACCTTGAGTAGAGACGGGATGGCAGTTCGGATGTCTAAGAGGCTCACAATGTCGTTGTGTATCATGTCCACGATGCTGGTGATGGTATCCCGGTCCAGACAGTACAGGGTGTGTATCTGCTCAGGGGTTAGGTTAAATGGACTGGCTCTGATCCTGGGGATTAGTGGGTGCCTCTGTGGCATGAGTAGGTGCCGTGGTGGTGCTTGCTGTGCCTGTCTTGCCCTCCTCCTCCTCCTGCGTCTCCTCTGTGCTGCCTGTTGTTGTTGCTGCTGCGCTGCAATCATGTCCTCCAGCCCATGTAATGCTGCTAGTATTGGGACCATCTTGGTGTGTGAAGGGGTGTGGTGTGCTCCTTTTGTGCTGCCACAGTCTCCATTGCCTCCACCTGTGCTGATTGTGTCCACCTGTGGCAGGTGGGAACACTGCTCAGTTCTCTTAACGTGTGGTTCGCGATGCCGGTATTAGCGCCATGGCGGTAAGGGGTTTTGGGGGCTTTAACATGCCGCCATTGGCATGTCTGCTTGTCTTGTGATGCTGTGCTATTAGCGGCATGGCGTTCCGGGTCGTAATTGGCATGTGGATTTAACGTTACCGGTATTCCATTACCGGTAACGTTAAATCCCTACCGCCTACCGTGTAATGAGGCCCAAAGTCTTCATCATGACCTACTTTCTTTGTCATCGCCATGTTTGGCTTTCAACAGTACTCTGTTTTATGGAGAGATGAAATGAAAAACTGCAGACATGATAATAATAAACGGCAGACAAATATATACATTCGGGGAGAATTATTTGAAGAACATAAAGATGACTGTAGCATTATTTTCCCCCATCTTGAATGAAAAACTACAAATACCAGAATGCTTTTCACCACAGGGCTAAGAATAAACCTTTGGGTTTTGTAAATGTACTTTCAAGATGCAAAGATTCTGCAAAAAACAACACTTTTTGATTTGAAATAAGCACACATGAAAAAGTGTGACATGGGTTTGGAAGGTTTCAGTGCAGCCTCCGTGATGACCTCTCTACATTATCTCTTGTTGGCATCAGAGATAAGGCCCTTGCTTGGTTTGCTTCATATGTTGCCCCTAGACACTTTCAGGTGTCCTGGAACAGCCTTACCTTTCCAATCCCCCCCTACTGCTGAAGTTTTGCAAGGGTCTGTCCTTGGTCCACTTTTCTTCCCTCTATTCTTCAGATCTTGACACCCTGATCTGCACTTACGGCTTATGCTATCATCCCTTTGCTAATGACCCTCTGATCTTCTTCTCCTTTTCCACCTTATATCATGAACTGTTGTCAACAATTTCAAACTGTCTCTGCGATCAAACATTGGATTGCGTCTCACTCAGCTCAACTCGTTCTCCGCTTCCCAGCCAAACCCACTATCTCTTCCTCTCCCCTCTTCTTCCCTTCTCTCCTAGCTACCTTCCTTGCTCTTCTTCCACTCGTAACTTTGGTGTCATCTTCGATCCTTCTCACAACTTCTTGCTACAAATCTGCCACTGCAGCCAGTAACAACCTCCTCAATATCAGGGAAATCTGTCATCTTCTTCCTTTCAATACTGCTAAACAGGTAAGCTCCTTGTTAGTCCTTTCTCTATCTGATGACTCTGCCAGGCTCCTCTCTGTCTTTCCAACTATGCTTTTTCACCTCTAGACAAAGACATCAACTTAGCAGTCCATCCACTTTACAACCTTTCTCGCTTTACCTTCACCTGCTTTGCCTGTCACCAAATTGGCTGGCTAACTATGAGAAAAAGAGCTTGGTATAAACTTCCCATCATCCTCAAAACTATCCATGGACTTGCCCTACCCTATCTATCTGCTCATCACATTTCCTACTCTCCCTCTTGCTGGTTATGATCGTCCTCGGCTAACCTCCTTGCCACTACTCTAGCCCTGCGCTTCCTCTTTTTCTGCTCTCTCCTCCTCCTTACTTCCATACTCGGGAATGCTCTCTATCTCTCTCTCTTTATATTACTCCACTATTTAGATCCAACTGCAAAGCCCTCATCCTTTCTGAAGAACCTGTTTCCTAGCACTCTAGGTTACTCCATCACCCTGCTTCCCTCTCTGCCTTCCCTCCTGAACAACCCTACACCACTTTTCCCTTATCCCTCCATTCTTAATTTAGCATTTCTTCCACCACCCAGTTCCTATTTTATTCTGTCCTGTCCTCGTCCTTGGTTTATGTTTCCATCTTCCCTGCAATATCTTGTCTTCAAGTCACATTTTCTCACCCCATTGGCAAGGACCAATATCCTCTACTCTGTTATCAATGTTACTTTTTCTAAGATTTTTTTGTGCTAAAAATGCATTGCTCTCCTGTGATTTCTATAAATAATCATTTAAGGTCATGAATTTCTGCGATTCATGTACGAGGGCCTCTTTTTGGGGTCGGGGGGTACCCGATCTATTTCGTGTCCCATTCCAACACTGTTTGGATGATTGGTTGGAGTGCTTTGCAGAGCAAATGAAGTACTGTTGAGTGTGTGAAAACGCTGCTGGAATTCTCGGCTTGTAAAACGCTCGAGCTTATCTCTGCATCTGGTTACTTGGATTGTCTGAAGTGCTCCTGTCTACAAGGCGGACGTCTTACAAGGACGCACGGAAGCTGCCTGACCTTTTGCAAAGCAAACTTCTGCTGATTGGGTAAAGGAGGCCTTTCTCCCCCCTTGACCACGCCCAGTCTATTTTAAAAACTACATGCCCTGCGCACTCGCGCGCACACGTGTAAAGTACACGAAAGTACTGTTGACTGTGTGAAAACGCTGCTGGAATTCTCGGCTCGTAAAACGCTCAAGCTTATCTCTGCATCTGGTTAATTGGATTGTCTGAACTGCTCCTGTCTACAAGGCGGACGTCTTACAAGGACGCACGGAAGCTGCCTGACCTTTTGCAAAGCAAAGTAAATAACTTGAGTGAAATAAGAACTTGTCGATGAACGTGAACGTGTAATACTGCTGGTTCCGTTTTTTTCTTTTTTTTTTCTCTTCTATTTTTAACCACCTCCTTCTTTGGCTTCTTTGCAGCTTCTGCTGATTGGGTAAAGGAGGCCTTTCTCCCCCCTTGACCACGCCCAGTCTATTTTAAAAACTACGTGCCCTGTGCACTCGCGCGCGCACACGTGTAAAGTACACGAAAGTACTGTTGACTGTGTGAAAACGCTGCTGGAATTCTCGGCTTGTAAAACGCTCGAGCTTATCTCTGCATCTGGTTACTTGGATTGTCTGAACTGCTCCTGTCTACAAGGCGGACGTCTTACAAGGACGCACGGAAGCTGCCTGACCTTTTGCAAAGCAAAGTAAATAACTTGAGTGAAATAACAACTTGTCGGTGAACGTGAACGTGTAATACTGCTGGTTCCGTTTTTTTCTTTTTTTTTTCTCTTCTATTTTTAACCACCTCCTTCTTTGGCTTCTTTGCAGCTTCTGCTGATTGGGTAAAGGAGGCCTTTCTCCCCCCTTGACCACGCCCAGTCTATTTTAAAAACTACGTGCCCTGCGCACTCGCGCGCGCACACGTGTAAAGTACACAAAAGTACTGTTGACTGTTTGCTGTTCTGATGTTCATGTACTGAGAGCCAGAATATATTATTGCCTTGTGACATAGGGAAAAAACTCTAGAAAAGACGAACTTTGGTGAGTGTAATCCCCCTCCTTTTATTTTCCAGATATTTTTCTAGTGCCCTTGTTGATTTCTAACAAAATGGTATTAACCTTGAAAACGGGAATGCCGCCCCAGGACAAAATTAAAGCTTGTGTTGCTGCGGCCTTCCAAACCCCGAAATCTTCTACACGTTGCATTCAGCTAGTACGCGCGTCTAAATCTGCTTCTAACATAAGGTCTTGTACCCCCATAGCGGATATACGTAAATTCTGTGAATGGGGTACTAAAATGGGTGGGGGGGTCGAAAAATTGCAAGCCTCCCTATCTAACAAGGGGTTATGCTCCAACTATGTTGAAGAAAAGGAAATAAATGGGGAGGTGGTTGATTGGAGAAATACACCCCCTGATTCCTTAGTGGCCGCTGGTGCTTTGGCCATTATTGATAACCAAGTGGAATCAGGAGGTGAGTGAAGGTGAACTGATCACAAATCCCTTAAAATCTTCAATGTCTCTGACATTAGATGAGCAGGCTGAATCTAGAAGAGAAATAGTGTCCAACGATGCACCTTTGGAATTAGCAACATCAAATGAGGAAGACTCAAGTAAGAAAACTGATGAGTGTGGCGAGTGTATTCCTTCTGATCATGATGAAGTGGTGGATTTGGTGACTGGAACTAGAGAGAGTTTTCACAACCTATCCAAATCCCCAATGATGTTTTCTCCTTCGCCTAAAGAGTTGTCTGTGTTGTCTTGCTCCTTTATGAACACTACTCCACGGCGCAATCCAAATGCCTTAAATTTAAACAATCATCCCTCCCAAGGAACGTTCATCGTAGGTGTAGAGACTTCTCTACAAACGATGAACGCAGCCTTATTTTCTTTGACACGCTTATATGATTCTCTAGATTCAAAAATGAATGAGCAACAGGTGCTATTAGCTAAATTATTACAGAATCAAACAAAAAATACTGAATCTCTATGTGGCTGTCTTAAAAACAAACTTGAGTGTGATCCAGGTGTGAATGAAATCTGTGAAAAGATAGGGGGCAAAAGGTATGTTGAAAATGTACAAACGTCTGATGTACTTTTAATTGATTGCTCTCAGAATCAACAAATTGTATTACAACACCAGACAGGGAAAGCGAAAATACCTGTACAATCTAATGAAATGGTGGAAAAAACTGATATAAAGGTGGCAGAGAACAAATGTGAGATGTCTAAACCCAGTTCTGTGTCGGGATGCAATATAAAGGAGAAATGTGTTGTTGGACAGAGATGTTCTAAGAAAAGCAAGGCAAAATTGAAGTACACAAATACTTTACCCCCTTTCTCTAGTGAGGCCTGCCAACAACTTAATGATGCTGAAATCGTAAAAGACCCTGATTCAGATAGTAAGAGGCCGACTTATCTTATATTTGAAAAACAACCTAAAAAAGCACACATTCTGACTCCAAATGCCATAAAAAAATCTAAAAACGTCAAATCCATTCCTAATTCCAAGATCACTGGAACTAGACAATTCATACAGTCATTATCTAAACCAAACTCTGCAATCACCTTGGCTCGAAAAAATATTGCCAAAAAATATCGTGACATGTTACTGTTTAAAGCTAGTCAATCCAAACTGGCAAAAACAGCGTCCTTGATGTACGAACCTTTGGACAGTTTGGTTTTGATGAGCGAACAGGTCAATAAAAATGTCTCTATGCAGAAATCTCTGGCATCAGCTCCTTTGGTGAATGATATAGGCTCCCAAGAGGATGTCTCGACAACCAAACCAAAGCCGGTAGAAACGAAACTTAGCGGAGAACCCTTGCCAGTAGAGCCTGAAAAATTGAAGAGTGTGGATACAGTAGTATTGAAAGAATGGAAAGAAGACATAGAGAAATCGATTCAAAGAATTGTTTCCATGGTAAATAACACAAATACTAAGGTCTCAATGGAAAAAACATGTTGAACACAATGGGTGCTTTTGCCTATCCCGATAAACCAGCAAATCAAAAAGATCTTAAGTCGAATTCACTCATAAACGGAGCCTTTAGAACTCCAATAAAAACGGTGACAGCACATCACCTAATCTTGCAGTGCCGCTCACATCCGTTCCATACGCTCAATCTTAATAGACAATCAGTCATGAATATCCTTGCAGATGTACCGGCTCTAGAAGGTATATGTTCGGCAGATTTCGAGCAAATAGAGTTTTTACATCCAACTGATCTTTCTGTTGTAAAGCTGTGGATGAAGTCAGGCTTTATAAAAAACGCATTATGGCAAGCAAGAATGGATGTATATGAATTGGGATTCATTCTGCTAAATAACACCTTGACCGATCCTCCACAAATATCTGCAATTAGAAATCAATATCAATCTAAATCCGTAGGAGATGTGCAATATCACTCTAGAAATCGTCAATCAGAGACAGTCTTTGAAAATGAAAGAGTACAAAATGATAGAGAGGAGAGACCATGTAGAAACTAACTATGCCAGCAGTCAATCTCTCTCTCTCTATCGTCATGGAACACGAGAGGGTTCAATCATTTGATAAAAAGCAAAGACAGCATATTGGGAAAATTTGACATCTTGGCTTTCCAAGAGATATGGCTAGAATGTGCGCCAATTTGGGATAATCACACTATAACCTTGAGTCCAGCAATTGTGCCTGCCAAGGGGAGACCCATGGCTGGTCTAATGGTAGCCATAAAAACTACTCCGTACACTCAATTAGAAGCATGGGTTTCCCCCAATAGCTTTTTGCAGTTGGTGAGGATAATAATTAACACCAAGGTTATCGGTTTGATAAACATCTACTGGAACCATGCAGCCATCACTGATCAGGAATTTTTCACCGCCCTTGAGGATCTTTTGAATGTAATCTATTTAGATCCTACCTGTGATCATGTTATTGTAACGGGAGATCTTAACATAACATCATGCGCGAGGGGGGAAATGCATATCCACAGCTGCCCAAAAATGGAATGCATTAATGAAAGAACGTCTCTTATGTAAGCTAAACGGTGCCATAAGGGAGGACATTTCCCAACACCTCACCTGGCATCGAGGTGCGCAATCAGCCATGATCGATTATACATTTGTAGATGAGCAATTGTTCAAGAGCATAACGAATTTCTCTATTCTCCCCCAACATGTTAGTGATCACGATATTCAATGCATGAGTTGGTCATGGTCTGTCTGTGAGAAACACTATGAAAAATCCTTGGCAACGAATATGTCCTTGAATTATGGGATGAATAGATTTAAATGGTGTCCAAAATCCTTACACATGCTAAATCATAACTTGATCACGAGCGAGTTGAAGAGAGTGAAGAATGGTCAAACTGACACTCAGTCTTATGTGGAAGAAATGCAAATGTTTGTTGTAAAAAGAAATAATTCAAAAACAAATGGCATCAAGTTTATGCACACATATGATTATGAAGTTGCAATTCGGAAAGCCCAATATAGAAAAGATAGAAAGCATGTGATGAATTTAAACCACTGTGATAGGGGTAATATACTCAGAGCTTTAAAATGTAAATATAAAAACTGGCTGAGATCGAAACATGCGATTTTATATCAGAAAACATGTTAGATAAATTAAAATCTAAGAACTCATCCAGAATCTGGTCCCTATTGAATTATAAGCAGTGTAAACAGCAATTTATTCATCAATTAAATCCCATACCTCAGGAAGTATGGGTGTCCTTCTATAAATCTCTGTATGCTGATACAAATTTAAAAGGGGAAATCGCGAGACCTGATAAGTCTCGCGTTAAGGACCTCTCTTTTGACATCGATGACATACTGTTTCAGATCTCAAAACTGTCAATCTCCCGTGCGCCAGGGCCAGATGGGTTGTCGAACTTTATGATCAAGCAACATCCTATGGCTTGGGCCAAAATTTTTCTAACCATTTTCTTGAAAATAATAAGAACGCAAATTTTACCTTGCTCTTGGAAAAAAGCAATAACCATACCTATTTATAAAAAAGGGGATCATGAAAAACCTGCCAATTACAGGCCCATCTCTTTATTAGATATTCCAAGCAAAATTTTTGCAAGATTGCTATTGAGAGACCTGAATGTATGGCTGAATGAGGTCCAGTTGAAAGACCCACATCAAACGGGATTTATGCCGGGTATGGGAACGGCAATTAACCTGCACATATTGGAAGTCATAAAAAAACAAGAACAGACAAAAGGTCAATCCATCTATCTGGCCTTCATTGACTTCCAAGCGGCCTTTGACTCTGTGTGTAGGAAATTGCTGGTGAAAAAACTTTGTGAGGCAAATTGCCCTGAATATATAGTATTCTGGATTAAAGAATTGCACACGAACACCACGGTGCAAATCAGATTGGCCTCAGATGGAACTTTATCCAACCCCATTCCGACTCACAGAGGTCTCAAGCAGGGCTGTATATTGGCCAGTACCCTTTTTAACTTTTTTATGGCAGCCGTCCGGCATGAATTTTTGAATTGAAGAGCTGATGCTCCGCGAATTGGTGGTCACCCAATACCTTGGTTATTCTATGCGGATGATCTGGTACTTTTGGCCAAAACTCCTGTGGGATTGCACAACCTTCTTGATTCCTTGAGCAGATACGTAGACGCACACTTATTAACAATAAATCAAAAGAAATGTAAAATCATGATACAAAGCTCCAAGAGAAAAACCCCTCATGCAAAATATCGATGGGCAATACAAGACATAGAGATAGAAATAGTTACAGAGTACAAATATCTAGGCATCCAATTTAACAATGATGCAGCTGATAAACCATATTATAGAGTGTTGAAAGAAAAACTTAAAACGGGAATAAATCAATCTAAGATAATACAAGCCAAATATGGCAAATTTTCCTTGATGCCTGCTGTAATCTTTTATAAACAAAAAGTTGTACCCACAGTGACGTATGCATCAGAAACAAAAGCAGTTATGAAAAAATCTACATGGGTTAAAATGGAAGGCGAATTCTGGAAGTCGATATGTGGCCTCCCTACCTCAGCCTCAATGTGTCTGATAAGACATGAATTGGGCCTGGTTTCTCTAAATGCAATCTATCTCTGGAAAATATTGAGCTTATATCGTAAGTATGTGATGGCCTCTGAAGATGATGGTGTGATGTACTTGATGGGAAAATACATGCTGAATACTGATAATATGAACACCGCCAAGTGGCGCAAGCGGAGCCTTTTGGCTATGACAGAAGCAGGCATTGATGATGAGCTATTGGTAAATAATCCAGAAAGAGCTAAGAAAAAACTATGGATGTGGGATTGGATTGAGACTAGAAATGCATGTGCCAAATTAAAAACTTTCAGATGTCATTCATTTGCTGTGAAAGAAGTACATAAAATAGAGCAATACCTCATCAAATTTCCCAATCCTAAAAGCAGATTCAATTATTTGAGAATAAGATTGAATGCTTTTCCATCAAATGAAATACGATTCATGCGAAAGTTGACTACTAATGGGGATTGCAGATTTTGCAAGGAGTCTGGACAAGTTGAATCTTTAAAACATCTAATTGCTGTATATCCTGCACTTATTGGAAAGAGATGTACTTTCTTTAAACATTTGTTTGAGAACCAGGTTATCACTGACCATGACGTGTTATGGGATAAATTATATCATAGCCAACTGGTCAAAATAAACTTAGCTATATTAATGTTTGTGGAGGCACTAAAGCTGAAAGATTGCACTAATACATGTCTGCTGGAAAATGTGTAATGGGGTGGAAAAGATGGTTTATAACATATTTCCAGATATCTAACAAATTCATGGACGAGATCTTGAGATGATAACGGGTAAGGTGAATTATGGTAGAGATCCCTTAACATGCAGAATTTAGTGTGATAAATACAGGTAGCATGTAAATCAGGCAGTTTAAAATCAAATGAAATTTTAATATTCATCAAGGTGCATGTTGTATTTTTTATCCTAAGAATGTAACAAACTCATATGTAATGATTGATCTCTTTGTTATGTTCCACCTTGTGCAACACTTCAATTTTTATGGTGTATATATTATTGTGTGTTTTTTTTTGAAAGGCTGTTTTTACAGCTAAATCAAATAAAAAAAAAATGAAGTTGTAGACACTCATGAGAGCAGTTTCCATTGAGTGACAGGAGTGGAAACCTGCTTATAAGGGGTCTCAAAGTTTGTAGATGTTTAGGAAATGTGTAAAATGGTTGAACACAACCCTTTCGAGCACTTTAGAGTAGTCTGGAAGGAAAGACACAGGGCAAAAGTAAGCTGGTAGATTCGGGTTGGCCCCTTGCTTTTTTAGACGTGGGATGACCCTGTCCTCTTTGAAGTGCGAGGAGAATGAGTCTTATAGTAGTAATTTGAGGCTGGAGAAGTTTGTGTTAATGGAAGAGGCATCAGGTGTGAAGGAGGAGAGTCAGAACTGTAGGTCAGACAGAAAGAGAGGAATGGCAGAATGTTTACATATCCTTTTAGTAATAGGTGAGACAAGTGGTGAGGGGAGGTCAGGGGCTGGAAAGGAGATGATGGTGGAAACAATGGAGTGATCAGATAGGGAGGTTGTGACAGTAGTATTAGTAGCTGACAGAGAGGTGGAGATGAATAAGAGATCCCAAAAGTTACCCCTGGTATGGTTAGGCAGGTTATAGATGAAGTGGAGAGTGTTGTCACTAAGAAAATAATTCATATTTCTGAGAAGTGGTTGGAGAGGGTCGGTCCAGAGAGAATGACGTGATGTTTAGTGGAATGAGAATCAAGGTACTGCCCAAGTTCATCAAAGAATGGTCCAGTGGGACCCGAGGCCGGTAGATGGAGATGATGTGAACCGAGGTAGGCAGGGCAATAGTAGAGATGGTAAATTCAAAATGAGGTAGGAGAGGATGTTGCATTGGAGATTTGTGAGGCATTCAGGCAGTGTCTGACATGTCCACCTTTGCCAATCATAACTGGAGAGTATAAAAAGGATAGTTTGGAGTCATGTAGGACAACCAGGGTGACAGTGTCAGATGGCAAAATCCATGTTTCAGTGATAGCAAGGAAGTCTAGGGGAGGAGAGCTGGCATGAAAGTAGTCAGTGATAGAGGAATTTTTGTTGCATACAGACCAAGCATTCCAGAGCGCAATCTTCAGTTGATGCAAGAAGGACTAGTAGAGATATTGAGTCTCAGAGGAAGAGAGGTGAGGTGGATAGGTGTTAGGGGTGGTATAGTAGCTTGTCAGCTTTGCTTGCTTTAAAGAAGGAGGGGCAAGGGAAATGCCGCAGTGGGAGTTTTGAGTTGTGTGTTTTATTATAGGTATAGAAAAGGAGACGTTGCAGCATGATTGGAGAAAGAATAGGGAAAATTGAATGGGAAGAGCAGCAGGAGTAAATGCATTGTAGGCGAGTACTGCAGTGTGGAGAGACAGCACAGTAATGAACAAGTTAGGAAAACTCACAGGTGAAGCAGGAAGGAAGGCAAAAGTAAAGGCTCATAGGCAAAGAGGCTGGTCAACTGCTGTCTTCACCCTTCATTGTTCCACCCTTAACTGAGACGCTGCTCGTTGGATGCCCCTAGTGAGTTCCAAAGTGATGACACACACTTGTCACCTGATCGCCTATGCCACCAGTGGTTATTCTCTGATTTCTTCCTTGATGTTGCTGGGAGGAGGCAATTTCTGCTTGATCTTTTATGGCATTCATCTGGAATGTGGACTGATTCAAGATGGCCACTGGAAATGCTGTCACTGATCCAAGATGGCCATGGGAAGTGATTTCACCGATCCAAGATGGCTAACCAAAGTGATGCTACAGGCAGAATGTAAAGCTACAAACCAGAAGTGATGACACACACTCTTGTCACCTGACCTACTAGTTCATCAGTGGTTGTTCTCTGATTTTGTCCCTGGTGTTGCCGGAATGAGGCAATTTCTTCTTGATTGGTGTTCCCAGAGGTGTCTCTTGTGGGCTTCAGCTGGAGTGTGGGCCGACTCAAGAATGCAAATATGTGTAGTGCTATAAATGGAAATAAAGGGGATGTGCTACCATTAAGGATGCAGTGTGTAAAAGGAACAGAAGGTGAAGAAAAGTGACTATAGAGGAAAGACTTTAATTCTGCACCTCAATCTAATTAAATATACCATCAGCATTCTACCAATTCAGTCTGAGCATTTGATTGCTGAATGTTATTGGCCACTCAGTCAACTTAAGTAAATCCAATATTTTCACAATGTTCTCTTATGTGCTTTTCTATTTAACTTTTGCTTAAACTACATCAACTAGTTTGCTTTAGAGCCACTCATCGGTAGAAGAGATGCACAGATAGGGATTAAAACATTGGTGAATCGGGCAAGGGCAAGTGGGCAAACCTCAGTTCACATGTGTCTCGTGTGGATGAGAGATGATATGTGTGACCAATGCAGTTTCTCTGGTGCAAAGTTGTTATGACTCACCACCAATATTGTCTTTCAGTGTGGAGGGAGCTCTGACCAGGGGAACAGGACACAAATAGTAGATGATGAGTTCTTCCTACTATTGAGCCGTCTGCTGTGGATGTAAAACAGACAGAGGGATCTAGTATTTGGAAGATGGGACACAGACCCACGACACACCAGCTGAGGAAACAAACAAAAATGCGATTACTACACAGCTTGGTTCTCAGAAGTCAATTCCAAAGACCACAGACTAATAATAGAACCCAACTCACAGTGACTGTGGTAATTCCCTGACTGATAACTGGTAGTGAAGCAGATCAGGTGATACTGGGTTGGATGGATGGATGGATAGTTCCTGAAACAACAAACCCCACTCTTAACCTAAACTGAATAGGGTAACAGGGCTTTGATCAACAAGACTGATGAATGCTCTTACCAGCAATGGTCCAGTTGGCAACAGGAAGTCCTGGGATCCAATAAGGCACAAGGAACTACCCAGACGACACGAGGATGCCTAAGGTGATCCTTTGGTAGTGAAGAAAGTCCTGTATCCAAGTCTGAACAGTGGACCTATCCTGACGGCACGAGGATGCCGCCTTGAGTCCATCTGAACTAGGAATGAAGCTGTGAGGAGATCTAATCAGGTGATGTATGAAAGTGCAGCACAGAACAATCAGAGCGGACGAAAAAACAGAAGTATCAGCAGTAAGCATTGGCTGTTAGCAGAGCATGCATGCAGAATCCAAAACAATGGGTTCCAAATCATAAAGCAGAGAAGTCCGTAAGACAGGCTAGGTTGGCAACCAGCGGGCGGCGAGGAACCAAACGTAATAGAGGAAGAAACCCTTTAGGCAGGCAAGGTCGGCAACAGTCAGGACGGAGATCAATGTAAAGGGGTCAGGTTAAAACAGGTCCGGTAAAGATGCCGCAGAGGTCAATAACACAGCGGCAGCAGGAATCAAGTGAAAATGTAGGAGTCATAACCAACTTCAATTAGAAGCGCCAAACACACACAGAGTTGGTCTTTATTTCCCTGGTATGACGTATCTTTGTGTCACGTGAACGGGATGCGTGTGCCTCCTTCTGGTATGGTGATGGTCCAGGAAGGGCTTCACCCATCGCCATGGCAACTGCAAGCGAGTCAGAAACAGCGTTCTTTGCTGCAGCGGCTGTTGTTTTGGTAACCTGGATGTTCGAGATTGCTTTACCAGATGTGAGTGTACAGATCTGGGTGGCGACCCCACAAGCTTGTACTTGTACTAGCCTCACACCCACTCCTAAAGCATCCATCCCATCCAACCTCAAGCAGAAAAAACAAACAAAACAGCAGCCTCCCAACAGAAGTCAGGTAGCGCCAATACTCAAATGCGCATTACTTAACACTCGATCGCTCACTGCCCATGCCTTAGAAATCAATGAGCTCATCTCCAGTCTCGACCCAGACCTGCTAGCCATCACAGAGACCTGGCTACATGAAGCTTCAGGTCCCGCCATTACTTTAGCTGTGCCAATAGGCTACTCCATCCTTAGGCAAGACAGACCTACAAAATCAGGGGGGGGAGTTGCCCTAATCTATAAAGACATCCATCACATCAGACCCACACCCTGCACATGGGAAGGGAATGCAGACATACTATCGGCCAAACTACCCCTCTCTCACAACAACACCATTAACATTCATGTCATCTACCGACCCCCAGGACTCCCAGCCGATTTTCAAGGGCAAATCACGCACATTCTCAGCGAAAACTTTAAAAAATCCACCAAAACCTTACTCCTAGGTTATCTTAATCTAGGCTATAACGATCCCAAGGACAAAACAGCAACCTCCTTCCTCAAGGAACTCTCCAACCTAGACTTCACACAAAAAATCTTGTCACCCACCCACACCAAAGGCAGAACTCTAGATTGGCTGGCCGACCATAACTGCAGCTCCTCTATCATATCCAATACATTCCTCCCTTGGACAGATCACAGCTGCGTACAATTCTCTATCCCCACGATACCTACCAAAAAAACACTAGTACATAAATCTGCCACCTTAGCCAGAAGCTCCAAAAAATTAACTGCAGACAACTTACGCCCCCTTCTCAACACCCCATGCCTCGCCCCACCTTTCCCACAAGATCCTAACATCCTAGCAGACATACTCAAGGATACGCTCACCAATGCTATAAATTCCATTGCTCCTCTAGAAGAGAAAAAATAAAAAAAGTCTTTCCATTCAAACGCATGGTTCACAAAGGACCTCCAAGCTCTGCGTAACAAAAAGCGCCAATCACTTAAAAATTGGCAGGCCAACCCATGCGACATCACCAAAGACTTATTCAAAGACACCGCAAAAAAATACAAAACAGCCATCTTCAATGCCAAATCTGAATCATACAACCGTCGAATATCAGACTCGAAGTGCCACTCAAGAGAACTCTTCTCCATCTTTAAAGAGCTCACAGTGTCTCCCACTTCCACTGACGAGATCATTAAGGATGAAGGCTGGTGCAACAGTATCCAAGCCGTCATGCTCAACAAAATAGACCTCCTACAAAACAAAATCTGTGACCACTACAATACCCTGCCGAAACAGAGTCGGCACTCAGATTCTCAATCGCCTAGCAGAACCATTAACATCCCCAAATTTGCCTTTAACGAAGTTTCAGAACTAGAAGTCCTGGACATTCTGAAACATTTGAAACCATCGACTTGCAAAGCCGAAACATGCCCTCCAAAGTTAATCAAGGACTGCGCTGAACCACTTGCCCCACTCATTACCACATTCATTAATGCCTCATTCAAGACCTGCTCTGTTCCAGACGGTCTTAAAGAAGCTTGGGTGCGCCCACTTCTAAAAAAAGCCCACTCTCGACCCCACGGTGCCTAACAACTACAGACCTATAACAACAGTCCCTTTCCTTCTCAAGATTCTAGATAAAGTGGCACACAGCCAAATCCAACTATACCTTGAAACTAACTCCATCCTAGGTACCAGACAGTCAGGCTTCCGCAAAGGTCATGAAACAGAGACTGCTCTGCTGGACCTTAAAACCAAATAACCAAGATACTGGACACAGGTAAACCCGCCCTTTTACTTCTCCTCGACCTCTCAGTGGCATTCGACCTAGTGGACCACAAGACCCTCACCTCATACCTCTCCCACTCTGCACACTTCTCTGACCAAGCCACCTCCTGGATAACATAATTTCTTGAAGGGAGGGCCATGAAAGTCTTTTCTAACACTTCTAACGCAACACCATCCATAATACACTGCGGTGTCCCTCAAGGCTCGTGTACAGCACCTACGCTATACAACCTATTCACTAAGCCCCTTTTCGATAAACTGGATGCACTTGGGATTGCCTACACCAACTACGCAGACGACACCCAAGTGCTCCTCCCACTAACAGGTTCATACCACAAAGACGCTCTAGCTCTAAAACACATATACGCCACCATTCAAGCCTGGATGGCCACTAACGGTCTATGTCTTAACGGGGATAAGACTGAAATCCTTATCATCTGCCAAAAATCCACACTGGCCAGGCTAGATAGTCGCTATGCCAATTTCAACATCGACAACTGCACTATCCCAGTCCTATCTTCTGTGAAAACGCTAGGGGTCTACATTGATGCAACCTTGTCTATGGACAAACAAGTTAGTGCCATTGTCTCCGCATCTGCACTAAGCACTAAATTCATCAACGCCATCAAACCATTCCTCTCCAAAGAAAACTGCCTATCAATAGCAAGAGCTACCATAGGCGCTAAACTTGACTATTGCAAGGCACTCCTAGCCGGCACCTCTGAAAAAAACCTAAACAAACTTCAGGTCACTCAAAATAACGCTCTAAGAGCAGCATTAAGCATCTCCAAAAGGGACCACATCTCACTGGCAAGACAATCTGTTCACTGGCTCCCTGTCAAAGAACGCATCACCTTCAAGGTACTGACTACTACCCACAAATGTATCCACCACACTGCACCATCATATCTCTCAGACACTATTCTCAGACCAACCTCATCCAGACCTACTAGACTGTGCTACACTAACCAACTCACAGTACCACGCATCAATAAGACTACAGCAGGAGGGCGGGGTTTCCCCTACATAGCACCAAAACTCTGGAACAATCTCCCCCACGCTCGAAAAGCAGAAGGCTCACTCACAGCGTTTAGAAAAAAACTCAAAACCTCTCTCTTTAACTAAATTTCCTCTACCTACAGCCAAACAGGTACACATTGCTAAATATTGTTATTGTCTAAACCTGTATGCTTGTATGCCTCTATGCTGTAACTAAGTCGCGTTATTCCTGTAACCAGCACCATCTCTGTAACCAGCGCCACGATGCCTCAGGGCTGATTCTGTGCGCTTAACAAATATAAATAAATAAATAAATAAATAAATAAATAAATAAATAAGCATTGGTGTATCCTGTTGAATCTGGGTAGGCTGATTCCTGGCAGCATCCTCCCCCAAAGAGCCATTCACCCCCGAGAAGCAAGGAACCAAGCAAGAAGGCAAGGAGCATGGACATTAGCAGCAGGCTCCCAGGTCCGATCCTCCGGACCAGAACCCTTCCAGTCAATCAGAAAATACCTGACTCCCTTGCAGACTTTAGTATCCATGATAGCATGTACGTTGAATTCGTCCGAACCCCGAACAGACACAGGAGAAGGGTGAGCAGGAAAGCAAGTAGCAGGGAGAAAGGGTTTCAAGAGAGACCCGTGAAACACGTGATGTAGCCGCCAGGATGGGGGCAGTGCCAACTTCATGACCAGGGGATTGAACACCTCCACGATTTCATAATGGCCCAGAAAATGAGGCAATAGCATCCTGCGACCCGGTATCTGGTGGTTCTTAGCGGATAACCAGACCCTCATTCCTGTCTGGTAATCTGGAGCCGGTGAGAGGTGAGTGTCCACAAACGCTTTGGCACTGACCTGTGCCTGACACAGGCAATGTTCTACGTTCCTGTGGACATCCGTCAGTTCTCTGATGCAGTCGAGGAGCGACAGGATTGTGCTGAGGAAATGGTGGGTCTAAGGGTAGTGCCCATGGGTGTTGACCGTAGAGGGCATAGAAAGGCGAGGAACCAGTCAAGGTGTGGATCGAGTTATTGTGTGCGAACTCAGCCGCCACCAACACTGACAACCATGACTCTTCGTGTTGGAGGATGAGACAGCGGAGGTACTGCTCAAGGGCGGTGTTGAGCCTCTCCGTCTGTCCATCCTTCTGCGGGTGGAATGCGCTGGATTACCGATCATCGATTCCAAAGGAAGCAGTAAGGGCCTTCCAAAAGTGAGAAGTGCATTGCGTACCCCTATCAGACACAATTATAAAGAGGAGGCCAAAAAAGTGGAAGACATGTCTCAAAAACAGGTCATTGACAATATATAAGGGGTATGGGCCCTCTTTTCTAATACTGGGGCCTATGTCATGAGGGTATATGACAATTTATAGAACACAGGGACATAGGCTACCCCACCTGGATGGCACTTGCCGGTAGTGTTTATAGCACACAATTGGCATTAACAGAAAACTATTTTATATACCAGGGGCAATCCTACCAGCAAACAAGAGGAACAAGCATGGGCTCAACTTTCGCACCGGACGTTACAAATTTGTACATGGACAATTTGGAAAATAATTTCATCTACAACGACAACAATATCTACAGGAACCAACTAGTTGGGTGGGTGAGATGCATTGATGACATTTTTACCATCTGGGGTGGTACAACCATAGAACTTCAAGAGTTCCGCACAAGGCTCAACAGCGTAGACACATGCATCAAATTCATGATGCATCATGACACCACGAACATAATTTTTCTGGACTTAAACATCCTCAGAGCAGAATATGGTAAAATCACAACAACTCCATACTGCAAACCGACGGACAAGAACACCCTATTCAAGTTTACCAGCTTCCATCCACAAGCTCAAAAAGAGAATTTACCTTTCGGACAGTTCCTCAGAATAAGGAGGAGCTGTACCACATTACCCGAATATGATCACCATGGCAAAGATTTGGAGAATCGCCTTAAAGTCAGAGGGTACCCTAGAGCAATCATCAGGAAGGCATGCAAGACAGCGAGAAACACCAGCAGAATGGACTGCCTTACGAAACGCTTAAGAGAAGAACACAAAGAAAAAATGACATGTGTGACCACATTCTCACCAATCAGTAATGCAATTAGAAAAACTATCCTAACTCACTGGAACCTACTACAGACAGACACCTTTTCACCAGAGACACCAAGATTTGCGTTCAAAAGAAGCAAAAACCTGAAAGATCAACTGGTACATACCTACCCCACTGAGAAACCTAAGAGGCCAGACCAAACCACACAATGGCATCTCCCACCCGTAGTTGGAAATTGCCACTGTGGAAAATGTTCGGTGTGCCACCTCACACAAGATCAAAAAGAAATAACCCTCAATGGCACCATCTGGAAGTATAAAACATTCTCCAACTACCTTACGAAATGGAGCATTTATAAGATAAAATGTCCATGTAACCTATTATACTTAGGGAAAAGCAAGCGGGAAGAGAGGCAAAGAATCTGTGAACCCAGATCTTGCCTCAAGAACAAGATTGAGGACAAACCAATGGTGGGACATTTTGTTAAACAGAAACATAAACACACAGAACTCAGATGGTGTGTCATCCAAACCGTCAACCAAAGCCAGAGGGGGAGATAGGGACTTAGAACTGAGGAAACTGGAGCAAAAATGGATACACCGCTTAGACACAGTGAGAAATGGGTTAAATGTTTGTATAGAGTGGAAACTGTTCTTCTAAATACCCAAGTTGTTAAGACGCCAAAGACTATGCACAAATTGAGTAATATGGCATGATGTTAGATGCCAGTCATTTATGAATCAGCATGTCTATGAATACCATCATCCATTCGCCATACGATTATTACATGAGTGTCTTGATAGAGTTGCAAGTCATCCTGTTATTCCAGACACATAGCACATCTCTATTCACCAAGGTCCCACATTAGACAAGCGGCCTCTTTCACATCAAGTGTCACTAGAATAAGTCCCTGCGTGTAAATATACGCACTGGCATCATCTGATAGGTTTCCCACCGTGGTCCATGGTATGTAAGAGTAGACCTCGACCCAGAAAACGGTGATTTCACAGTAGGCATTTCACACATGTGCTTTTTGACACTACCCACGCCGCCCTATGAACTGATGAGCACGGCAGTTAACCAACCTGGAGAGCCCAGCGGTACTCTGCCTACACAGCCGATGCAAGCGGCCCGCAGAGACACTAATCTCGATCTGGGAGCACTAACTCCCCATGCATGCGCTCAACGGTCCATGGTCGCGTAGCCAAGTACGATGCAATTGTATAATGGATGCACGCATGCGCATGCTAGTCAAACACTACCGTGGACAAAGCACACCACGAAGGAGGCTGCCGCAGGTAAGACAGGACACCGCACAAGAGCGGCATTTTCTTTTCTGTCCTTTGCAAACCAGATCACTATTAATCAGCTATCTAATCCCACTTTCACCATGTGGGAACGTTGGGGCTATCATTCTGAAACACCAATAGCAGATTGCATGCCACAAACGGGCATTAACTAGTTAGAGTTTGCCAGCACTAGAGCATGACAATAAAAATGTCTGCACGCCAAGAGATGCAGCAGTTCACCTTTGTTCATCAGTGTTTTTGAACAACGAAAGGATGACAGACTCCTTTTATTTTCACAGCTGAACCAGCTGGATACCAGACCCTATTTAAACAGGATCAAGCAACCAAAGGCGCACGGAAGGCACCTTTAGAGAAGAACTCTTCATATCTTCTTAGTACCTGTGACACCGATACCAATGGCTCAGGTAGGACACTTTATAGCACACATCCCAGGCACTCAGAACCCTGATAAGAGACACCATTTTTCTGATTTTATTCTTTTACTTTTAGATGTTCCACTCATGGGAAACAT
The DNA here is from genome assembly GCF_040938575.1 of Ambystoma mexicanum. Taxonomy (NCBI): domain Eukaryota; kingdom Metazoa; phylum Chordata; class Amphibia; order Caudata; family Ambystomatidae; genus Ambystoma; species Ambystoma mexicanum. Next base: position 426,312,074 of record NC_090932.1, on the reverse strand, counting down.
CAGTGACACCACTCAGTCCACTTCCACAGTCCTGAAGACGGCGTTAGAATACCATATCAACTATTTTCATGCCAGAAACACCACAAGTGTCGACCAGACAGATGTTTTGGTTATAGAAAGCACATTCTAAGTCACGACCTGTACTAACCCCCACAGTGAGAAAAACAACTGCAAATTGTTATATGAATATTTAATATGATAGAATTTGTACTAATTCCCATACAAGATGGGGTTAAAAATGACTATGCATGTATAATGACTTTATTAGGTCCTTTTTATGTTACACTAGATAATAAAATCTGTGAATGTGCAAATGTATAATTGGGTGTTCTTCAATTTATGTACAGATCAAATGTTATGATCAGTAATTGTGTGCTATAAACACTACCGGCAAGTGCTAGATAGGTGGGGTAGCCTATGTCCCTGTGTTCTATAAATTGTCAAAAACAGGTCAGCAAGAACTGGGGCATATGGAAGACCGTGACAAGAAATGAACAGTGCCATCTTGGTGAAAAAATCAACCACAACTCGGATGGTATTGTATTCCTGAACCAATTGTAACTTTACTATTAAATCCATGGACAACATAGTCCAAGGATGATGGTGTACAGGTAGTGGTTGAAGAAGACCCATAGTTTTGGAAGGATTGGTCTTACATTGGACACATATGACACAAGATGTAATATACTCCGCCACATCCCGCTGCATAGAAGGCCACCAGCACCACCTGTGTAAGAGGTTCAGAGTCTTCAACCTACCTAGGAGTGCTGAGAACAAGGAATCATGACACCATTGAAGTGCTTTACCATGGGAGCCGACATCAAGCATGAAAATTCGGCCCTGAATGTAAGGCAGAGAGTTAACCACGTCCAGGTTGCATTCATTGATCTCATTGGGCGGACCTGAAACCCAAACATGAAGAGTAGCTCTGAGGAAAGGCTGAGGGGTACACCCACATACAACTTGATGAGGCAGGAGAAGGGCGCTCTCAGACCTGACTGAAGGGAGTAACCCATGCAGGCAGGAAAGCGCATTCGCTTTGGAGTGAAAATGACCTGGGTGATAAGACATCGTAAAATCGAATATGGAGAAGAATTCATTTCAGCGAGCATGCCTGGTTTTTGAACACCGGATGGACTTCATGGCTAAAAGGTTCCTTTGATCCGTATATTCCTGGACCGGATTGGATGCTCCCAACAAATGGTGTCTCCACTCCTTGAAAGCATCACGCACCGCAAGTAACTTGTGTTCTGTACTGGTATAATTCCATTCATACGAAGTGAGCTTCCTAGAGGAATACGCAACCGGATGGAGGACACCGGTATCAGCGCATTGCTTGGACAGAATGGCACTTATAGCGATGCACGAAGCGTCAGCCTCTACATGAAAAGTCAAGGCCGGATTGGGACGTTGCAGTATAGGTGCTGTGGTAAAGGCAGTTTTGAGAGAATCAAAGGCTTGTTGTGCTTCATTGGACCATGCAAATGATTTTTTGCTGCTGGTAAGAGCAGTCAGTGGAGCCACCACTTCTGAGAAGGACCTAACAAAACTTCTATAAAAGTTAACAAAACCCAGAAAAGACTGTAGCTCTTTCAGGGTGGTAGAACTAGGCCAGTCAAGGACCACTCTGACCTTTGATTGGTTCATTCTGACTCCTTCGCTGGTCAAGTCATAACCCAGGAACTCCATCTCGGTTACATGGAATACACAAATTTGTATGCCTTTGTGAACAGATGGTTTTCCCGCAGGTGCTGGAGGACAGATGTCACATGCTTGATGTGTTGTTGAGTATATTAGTATGTCATCTAAATGTACCACCACATATCAGTCCAGCATGTCATGGAACATGTCATTCATGAAACTCTGAAATGTGGCGGAGCGTTGCAAAGCCCAAAAGGCATGACACAGTATTCAAATAAACCATATCATGTTTTAAATGCCATTTTCCCTTCGCCCCCCTCGCGGATCCTCACTAAGTTGTATGCGCCACGCAAATCCAACTTAGTGAACACTACAGAGGCACCCAGTTGATCCAGCAAAACAGATATCATTGGTAGTAGGTACTGGTTTTGAATGGTTATGGCTTTAAGGGCCCTATAATAGATGCATGGTCTCAGGTTCGCCTCCTTCTTAGGGACAAAGCACAAAGGCGGGGTTGCGGGGGACCGAGACAGTGGTATGAATCCTGTGTGTAAGGCCTTCTCAATGTATTCCTTCAGAACAACATTCTCTTTTTGTCCTTTTGTGTAAGAGAATAAACGCGTATATTAGGCACGTGTGCTCCAGGAATCAAGTCAATAGGGCTGTTATATGGTCTATGTGGAGTCAACTGTACTGTGTTTCTTTTGTCAACCACATCCTTGAAAGCCTTGTATTCAATGGGTTCATTAGTGGTAGTGACTGAACCAACAACCAGAGCCGCATCAAGAAGTGAGCAACATGGACCAACGGAAGTATGGGTGGCAGCGTTGAAACAGTGGGACTCACAGTAGTCTGACGGGAAGCAGACATCATGCCTTTGCCAATCTATACTCGGGTTGTGCAGTGAGAGCCATGGAAGACCAAGAATCACTTTGAATTGTGGCGCTGCAATCATATCAAACACTATGGCTTCTGAGTGCCCACATTCCGTGATCATGTTCGAGGCCTGAGGTACGTTCATTCACTAATCTGAAAATTAACGTAGTCCTATCCACCGCGTTGACCACCTCAGGCCTCGATTTGGGAACAGTGGGAACCCCTGTCTCCTGTGCATAATTTGTATAGATGTAATTGCCTGTAGCACCAGAGTCAATGATGGCCAAGGTAGTCCAGGGCTTCCCTGTTGGGAATGAGAGGGTTATCGAGACTGTGAAGGGAGACAAGCCACTGGGAGGTTCGGCGCCCTGGGAAAAAGAACTCAACAAATGGCCCCCATCTAGTGTCGAGTTTTGGCATTTCCGGATTTATTCGGTGGTCTTTCCAGACATGATTGTATGAAATGCTCCAGGGATCCACAGTAAAAACAGAGATTATTCTTCTTGCGGATTTCAATTTCGATGGGAGACAACGGACGACGCACAGCACCGATTTGCAATGTCTTGGTTTCACCGCTCCCTGAAGGCTCAGAGCGCAAAGGGACCATGTTCAAGGGTCTTCTCTCGGCCTTTCGTTCGGCTCTTCTGGCATCAATTTAGCGCACTAGATCTACGAGTTCTAGGAACGCCATTGGCAACACCGGGGTTGGGGCCAGGGTGTCTTTTAAAGACTCAGAGAGCCCTTCATAAAAGACAGCCACTTTTTTATCCTCTGGCCATCCCTTCTCAGCCACCAACTGGTTGAATTTAGCCACGTAGGTCAGTAACGGAGTGTCCCTCTGGTGCAGACCAAGCATTTCCAGGTCTGTGGCCTGGCTTTTAGAATGGGCGTCAAAGACCTGACCCAAAGCAGTGATAAGGGCATCACAATCATACAGCATAAAAATGTTCTCTTCCAATAATGGATTTGCCCATGCTGCAGCTGTTCCGCCTAAGTATGATAGAACAAAAGCTGCTTTAGTGGTGGAGTCAGGGAATGAGGCAGGACGACATAGGAAATGGAGTCGACACTGAGTGATGAAGGTTCTAAACTGTTTAGGGTCCCCCTGGAAACTCTTGGGGGCTGCCAAGGGGAGCTGGGTTGACATAAGTACAGGAACCACGTCCTGTCGGAGTAAAGGAAACCCTGAACCCGAAGCCACGGTGGGAGCTGTTCCTCCAGCTCCGGCAGCTTGTGTTGCGGCCTGACGTGCATCGATACGCTGATGTGTGGCTTTGTGCGCAGTTGTCATGTCAGCGTGTAATTTAGAGACCAAGCGGACATGGGTATCTAGGGCGTCAGCTGTGTCCATTTTGTAGGGTTCTAATTATGTAATGAGTCACCCCCAATACTGTCTTTCAGTGTGGAGGGAGCTCTGACCAAGGGAACAGGACAGGAATAGTAGATGACAAATTCTTCCTACTATTGTAGCCTTCTGCTGTGGATTTAAAACAGACATAGGGATCTAGTAGTTGGAAGATAGGACACAGACTCACGGCACACCTGCTGAGGAAACAAACAATAATGCGATTAGTACACAGCTTGGTTCTCAGAAGTCCATTCGAAAGACCACAGACTAATGATAGAACCCACCTAACAGTGACTGTAGTAAGTCCCTGACTGATAACTGGTATTGAAGTGGATCAGGTGATACTGGGTCCCTGTATATCTTCCACAGGGATGGATAGAACCTGAAACAACAAACCCCTCTCTTAACATACATTGAATAGGATAACAGGGCTTTGAACAACAAGACTGATGAATGCTATTACCAGCAATGGTACAGATGGCAACAGGAAGTCCCGCAATCTAATAAGGCAGAAGGAGCTACTCCTAAGGTGATCCTTTGGTAGCAAAGGAAGTCCTGTATCAAAGTCTGAACAGTGGACCTATCCCGATGGCACAAGGACACCTGGATGAACCCAGCACAAGCATCAAGCATCTCTAGTCGTTGTACAACTAGGTTTCAAAGAATGAAGCCATGAGGTGATCCAGTAAGGTGATGTATGAAAGTGCAGCACAGAACAACCAGAGTGGAAGAAAAAATGCAAGTATCAGCAGTAAGCAGTGGGTGTTCGCAGAGCATACACTCAGAATCCGAAGCAATGGGTTCCAAATCATAAAGCAGAGAAGTCTGTAAGACAGGCTAGGTTGGCAATGAGCGGGCATCGAGGAACCAAACGCAAGGCAAGAAGAAACCTTTAGGCAGGTAAGGTCGGCAACAGTCAGGTGGAGATCAATGTAAAGTGGTCAGGCAAAAACAGGTCCGGTAAAGACATAGTAGAGGTCAATAACACAGCAAAACCAGGAATCAAGCGTAAACGTAGGAGTCGTAGTAACCAACTTCAATTAGAAGCGCTGAATAAACACAGAAGCAGTCTTTATTCCCCTTGTGTCATGTGTCTGCATGTCACGTGAATGGGATGCGTGTGCCTCCTTCTGGTATGGTGACGGGCCAGGAAGGGTTTCACCTGTCGCTAATGGCAACCACCAGCGAGTCAGAAATGGCATTTGTTTCTGCAGCGGCTGTTGTTTTGGTAACCTGGATGTTTGTGATTGCTTTACCAGAGGTGAGTGTACAGGTCTCGATGGTGACCCCACACACACAGGAATACCCCGTTGAATCTGGGTAGGCCGATTCCTGACAGAAGTCCTACACTGCATTGTGTTCTCAGACATAGGTCATGTGTTTCAGAGTTTGAGGTTCCAGCACCCAAAGGAATCTACCCTATATTTGATTTATTTGAATTTTAATCAGCATGCACTCAAAGTATGTGAGCACTTGAAATCCTTATTTGGAGTGCGGGCGGCATGTGGGATCCCCAACCATTGCCTCAGTAAGCCTTTTGCATGGTACTGATTTTGTGTTAACATCACCTTCTTTACAGTGAGTCAGTGTAGAGGTTTTAGCGTGAGCTTCTAGCTTCAACTCAAGGAACTTCTGGGCCAACTGGATGTTTTTCCTTGCGACTTGTAAATATGATTGTTCAATAGGCTGAGATATGTTACTACACAATAACCTAGCTGTGTTATAACTAGATGTCATTAGAGGTCTAAGTTGCTCCACCTGTGGGTGGTTTATATAATGTCACCTGTCTTGCTACGAAAATGTATAGCTCACTTTGTATATAAAAGAAGTCCTGACGGACTGCCTGACTCATCAACTCCCAGCTCTAACCGTTTAACCTGGGAATGTGATATGTAGAAGGTACATTGTTTTCCTGATGTAGGCACCCAATAATGAAGGATTTTGGGAAATTCCATCCCTAAGCTTGGAACGAAATCAACAAGGATCTTTATTTTCACTAACACTGCAACGCGCGTACATTATCTTTACAATGTAGCAAACATCAGCTGTCTTCAAAAGAACTTTAACTATCTGAGCCTGGTCAGTTTCATATACCAGTGTTCAGATAAAACTCATGATTCAAAGAAAAATTAGCTGCAAGGACATGGTGGAAATCTGAGTGAGCCGCTCAAAACCGAATTAAAGAAAGAAATGTCAGCTTGTACCACCTGTGAAAATAGGCTGCTTACAAAATAAGGAAAAACGAATGCCTGTGTTTTAAAACAGTGCCCTGGTAAATAAAAGTGTTACTTGTCTTTAGAAATATAAAGGGGTTTGCTACTGGGGAGAAAATATCACATGTGTTATTTGTTGTAATTGGCTTATTTAATTCTCGATTTAAGATCAAAAGTGAAAGGTGTTAAACCCAGGATGGCTTGAGTTACAAAGTTTTCTGCCAAAAGGGCTATCTCTCCCAGCAGATTCTGCCAACCCACTGATAATTGTAGGGTGGAACAGACTTTCGTCTCTGTTGGAACCCAAGACAATGAAGGTCTCAGGGAAGGAAGCCTGTGGTGTGAAAGACCCTGAAACTTCAATCAGTCTGAAGGAACTCCCTATCCTGCTTGGAAGGAAATGCCAGTTGGTGTCAGCTGAAAGAAAGAAAAGACAGACAGTGACTCCCATTTGTTCTAAAGACTATTCCATAAGGAAACTTTAAGGACTTTTAACTCAGCAATCAACATTGGTAAAAATTTAGGATTTTCACAGTGTAAAAGTAAATTTTGGCCTTTTGTTTAAAACTTGGTAGAATGTAGAGACACCAAGGGGACAGAAATTGTGATATATGTGGAATTACAAGAAAAGCATCCATGTTGAAAATGTAAAATGTTGTACATATCTTCCTTATGACAATCCCCAATCATGTGTAAAGTTGTAGAAGTTGGAGAAATGTAAATCCCAGTGAAAAGTGCGAAAAACTGGTAGAGGAGTGAAACCAGGCCTCATGGACTGGGGGTTTGGATTGAAATGTGAGAAAAATAATATGTAACCTGTGTATCTGATTTACTAAAAGCTTGCAAATGTGTAAATATGTGTTTGTGGAAAATTCGATTTTATTTCCAGTAACTCTGGGAGGTTTCTGGACACTGTAAATATCACCCCATAACATGACATCATTTTTCTGAGATCCAACCAGCAAAGAGCTAGGCGGAGACTTCTACCCTTGCCCAATCCTTTTGTTAGAGGCCGGTGTACTAAAGCCTGCTCCTGTCATATACTGTGATGATGTCACCTGGCATTATAAATAAGAGCCCCTGACAACACACAGGACACACAAATTCATGACCGATTCCTGATCTCCTGCCCGGCATCCTGTCCTGTTCCTGTCTTTATCTTACATTTATTCATCTAGACTCCAGATCCCAACCATTAGGCTAAACCTTGCTGATCTTGCTTCAGCTAGGCCTCAATTCTAAATGTATTCAATAACCAATGGAAACGCTGTGGTGTTTTGGGAAGCATCCCTAATTAACCTGGCTTGCCACTCACTGCATGCTGCTGCCGTCCTGCTCTCCTGATGACCTATAGTATCCAGTAACTAGAATTGCCAGTGCAGAAGAACTATCCATTGGTATCCAGTCCCTGCCCAGCTGACCCTGTCCGGCTGATTTTGTCCGGCTGCCCTGTGTTAGACCAGATCCGTGTGGCGACCAGAACCGCTGACTGTCCAAAAACCAAACTAAAAGTGGACTGTGAGTATCAATAGGAACCATAGAAGCATAGTGTACCTTTTTGTGCCTTGTCCTTAGTTCCAATCTCTAAGCTATCCTATTCTGACTTTGATTTCTTGTGCTAGCGCCAATTTCTTTAATAATTTTGTCTTGTGAAATCCTAAGCCCCTAGTTCTCTCTCGAGTGATCAGACTCGTTCTGCCAGGGTGGGCCCGAAGGTGCTAGGGTAGAACTCACAAGTCAACCCGGAGTGTACTGTGCTCAATCTGGTAGCCTAGCCTGAATGTTCTAGGGTAGAGTAAAACTGTTACTTGTCAAAACTGATTTCTTTGCCTTTTTTGCGCCTTCATTTTCTCACAAACGCACCTCAGTTTAACAGCTAGAGCCCTCATTTCACTTTTATAGTGTACCTAGGATTTACTATATTTCACCCGTTTTTATTAAAACCGTTTTGGTAAATTCAGGTGGGAATCGCAGAAGTGTGTTAAATTTCCAACGTGTAATTTTGATTAGAAACTGTTTTCAATCTTCCATTCAATTTCAAATTGTATGCTTTTGCTCGTTCCATTGCTTGTGATTGCTAGTATCGTTCCAGTGTTGCTCCAGTAAAGAATTCTTTTTGTTTCAAGAGTTATACCCATTCATTCATTCATTTATTCATCCTTTTCGAGTGTCAGTTTAGCATTTCCAGGGTTTGAATACCATTTTTCTCTCTTGTTTGGAGAGGGAAGGTCAGATTTAAATTCTGTTTCTTGTCTGTCATTCCTGATTACCTGCTGCTTCTGTTCATCCACTTAGAATTGATTATTTGTGGGTTGAGGGAACCTTGCAGGGGGAAATTCTAACTCAAGTGCTATCTTACCTAAAATCAAAAAAGCGCTCCTATTCCCTGGTGTTTTGTAGTTGTGTCAATATAAGGTTAAACTAAGTTAATTGCTTACATTCATATTGTTCTTATCACCCCATTGGTGATTGCTGCCCCATATAAAAATGTGCATGATTTCTTTTAATTTTAAAATAAATAAATAAATATTATAATTTATCAACCAGCCTGGTTCATGGTCCACTGGGACGCGGGGTATTTGAAAAGGGGGTGTGATATGAGTGGTGTATCATCTCGATATTGAATCTAATCTAACATAAGCCTTTCAATCACGCACTGCATACTGCGCCGAGACTAAGGTGTTTGTCGCCTGATTGAAATCCTTAACAAATGTGGGGGCTCATGCCAGGGATTGATTTGGTTACCACCTGTGACAGTCTAACACAGCACACTAGCCTGCAAGGTATTAATATGTGGTGTGATGTGGATACTATGTTATACTGTATAAGGGCCTCCCAAAACAAATACTCTAAGTACCAGGCCTGTCTGTAAAAGTAAAATTAAATCAACCCCAAAATATTTACTAAAGAAAGAATGTTGCCAAGATGGCTGTTCCAGTAGAAATCAGTAAGGCTAGGGAGCACCCCCGGCACAAGCTCTTTGTCAGGGGTGAATGGCCAGAACAGGATGAAAATGTTGGGCTGCAAGAAATCACACAACAGGTCACTGCCATGAACCTGGATACAAGGCAAGACAATGGTCTATTTCACCAAGCTCTGAGTGAATTATATATGGCCCCAGAAATTAAAGAGGAGCAAATCAAAATTGCCAGAATTGCGGCCTACCTATATCTCCACATGTGAGTGATACGGGAAAAGCATTTTGAAAGCACAGTTCAGGCACAAAATTAAATTGAATTATTAGATCAAATCCAGACTGATCTAGATTCAGCAAAACAAAAATTACGAAAGAGCCAAGAATTGGAGGCAGAATCTAGAGATTATGTCACAAAATTAAAAGAGGATTTGGCTCTCCAATAGCACAAAAAAGCAGATCAAGAGACCGAATTACAGGCATTGAAAGAGGAGTGTAAGGAAAAGTTTGACTCTCTGCAAGAGAGTCAACAGAAGTTAAATCAGCAAATACATTTTAATAGAGCCTGTGCAGAGCAGGTGGTTACCCTACAAGACCAGATAGACAAATTGAAATAGGAAAATAATACATCAATCATGAAAGACCTCCACTCTCAAGAGGAATTTGATCAGGAGCGCCAGAAATCCAATATTATCAAAAAACAAAGGGATGAACTGGCGGAGCAGAGGGGCACCCTAAATAAAAAAAAAAGACGCCCTAGGCCAGGAAATAAGCAAGTTAAAAAACCAGTTACAGGAAAGTAAGTTGGCCCTCCAGGAGCTAAATGAACTAAGAACAGAGCATGCAAAGCTACTGGAGTATGCCAAACGGGTAGAAGGTGCTCTGAAAGAGAACACCCAAGCCAAAGATCCACAAACCTAGGAGATGAATATCCTGCAACAGACAAATGTCTCAGTGTTCCCAAAACATGCAGGAAGTGCAGAGAGACAATGGGGCCCTCCGTGAAAAAATTGATGAGCTCCACCAACAAGTGGCAGTGCAAGAGTGGATCGAGACCTGTAATGCCTTGATAGATGAACAAAAGGCTGAGATCTTTGCTTATTACCAAGGAATAGGGGCTGAAAAGGAAAAGCTAGCAAGGTTGGAGAAAGAGGGTGCTAGACTAAATCCTAACTGGAGGGACCCTGAACAGGTAGAGAGGGACAGGGCAACCCCTGATCATAGCATAAAGACCTCTTTACTCAGGGACTCCAACCCATTCAATACCATGAACACTGCCAACTTCATGTCTACTGGCTCACATGAGCCGGGAGCCATGGGGCTGGCAGAATTCAATTGGTTTGGTAAGATGGGACTGACAGATCAGCGCCCCTCAGAAATTGATGGACCGGCGTCCCTGTACAGATACCCACATATTAGGGCTGATCTCTCTGACAAGGAAGACTCCTATGAGGGGAGAGTCAAGGAATCAGATCCACTGAAATACCGCCTTCCAAGGGACCAGTTGGTTAAATTTGATGGGGAATTAAATGAAAGAAGACCCAAAAAGAGCATCGTAAAGTCCTCTACCCAGTTAGGGCAGTGGGGGGGTACTCTTCCAACCCTGGGAGCAGGGGAGAGTCAGAAGACTCTTCTGAGCACCATGGGAGTAGAGAAACTAGGCCCCAACATTCTGCAAGCCCTTCTCAATCTCACAGAATTCGGGAGTGGCCAGAGGATCAAGAAGGGACCTCCAGTAGCAGCACCTCTGAGTCTGAGGGCGAGTGGACTCGGGTGACTAAGACAATGAAGGCAAACAAACTTAAGAATGCTATGAAGAAAGATCCCATTAGGCAGATTAAGGCCATTAGGAGTTTCATAACTCCATGTCATAAAAATGAGAAGTATTCCATTTGGGAACACTTAGAACTATATGAGCAAATGATCGATACTTTTCATAAGAAGGACAGCCAGAATTGCATGGAATATGTAAAATGGACCTTCTCCCCTGAATACTCCAGCTTCTTTGCGGGACTGGAGGACCAGAACCACTCCAGATGGTCCACCTATAGGGCACCAATCTTGAAAAAATATTCTGCTCACAGAAACCCCCAAGAGGCCAGCAAGGCGGCCTATAATCTGCAGTGTGGGGAAGATCAGGCCCCCCAAGAATGTGTGCAGGAGCTCAAACGCGCCTTTGCACAGACCACCAGGAGGGTGCGCACAGATAGTCGGGAGTTCATCACCACCTTCTTTCATGCCCTCCCAAAATATATAATGACCCAGCTGGTGAGGGACTTTCATGAGAAAAGATTGCTGGATGGGTCATAGAGCAGGAGACCCACATTCATGAGGTCCAAAAACCTTGCATATTACAAAAACCCAAACAAAAACCCCAAACCAGCCAACACCCCTGCTGCTGCTAAGGTGGCAGAGGTGAAGGTTTCCCCCATTTTAGATCGGGAGATGGGGGGTCCTACAAATATACCTGTACCAAATCAACCCAATCAAAGACCAAGAAGACCCTCGGGCCAATCCCAGACAGGTGGTAGTCAGGGAGGTAATCCCACAAATGGGACCCCTAACTCCCCTGATTACATCAGCCCCGATACAAGGGTAACAGACCCATCCTTGTGTATGTATGGACTCCCCCAGCCCAAGGGGGGGGTCCAACCAGGTAGCTACCACCCCAGGAAACTTCCCTCCTAACTTTCCTCAGGAGGGTAGTAAACTCCAACTGCCGGGCTGAGTTTCTTTCCCTGGTACCCACAAAACCCCAACCTGCAGGACAAGTCTCCTTTCTTTCCAAACGTTCAGGAGCCCAGACAGCCCAATCCGGGAGAGGGGAGGCCAAGGGTGGAGGGTTACCAAAATTCTCAATACACAGGGTACTATGGGAGAAGGGATAGTTACCCTTCCCATGACTCACCTAGGGTTGACCAGAGACCCCCATACCAGCCGGAACGGGTGCCCGAACTGGAGTTCCAAGTCCAGAACCTGTCCCAGGATCTGGGTCGCATGTTGAGGGCTCAACAGGACCCTCAGATGAACACAGCGGTTGAGAACTCCATGAACCAAGGGTCGGGTACTCCAGAAAAATGACGGGGGGAGCACCCCGACAACTCACCGGTTCCAAAGGAGAAGGCACGGGGGAAGGGAGGTGTAAAGCCCTAGAGGAAGCTTCCTTCCTCACCAGTGAAAAGCCCCATGACACCCAGGAACTGGAAGAAAAATCTCCTGCCCCCAAAAACCTGCCACCCAAGGAACAGAGGGAGTTTAGGAGAAATAAAGAAATCAAAAAGACCCATTTTGTGGAGGAGGTTAGTGTCCTCCAATTTGAAGGAGAAGACTCCTCAGAGGATTCTAGGAAAAAAAATCTTCTCCTTCGGGGACGGGGAACTCCTCCCATTTAAAAATGAGTCCCAAGAGATTCAAATGAAGACTGGGTGAATGTGGGGACTGAGTCAGAATCACCCATCATTGAACCCCAGAATGAGCATCAAGGAAACCACACTGTTCAAACCAAGTCTGGGGACTGCCTCCAAAAAGAGGGCAGGGGGGGCGGCCCTGAAACAGAAAAAGGGGAGCCCAAAACTCCCCACATATCCCAATGTCAAATTCTTCTTTCAGATCCCCAAACTCCAACACGCGATCATGACCAAACTACTCCTGTGTCGGAATCAAAAATAAGGAAATTGACCATCAAACTTGCCCAGAATGCCCATTACCTTTGCCCATTGGAGGAGAATGAGGGCAGATTTTATGCCCTAATCCAGGTGCAAGGACAGCGTACATTTCCAGCACTTGTGGACTCTGGATACCAAGCCACTCTTCTGTCAAAAAGGGCCTTTGATCAGCTGAATTCAGGAAGGGGTGAGAGATAGCAAATCCCACTCACCCCTCTTCCTAGACACCTTCAGAACTTCAATGGGAATGAAATTCCTGTCGAGGGGACTGTGGATTTGGAAATCAAAATTGGGCGACATATGGTGAAACACACTGTCATAGTCGTAACTCCAGAGGGCACACCCTGTCTACTAGTGAATGACATCCTTCGAAGGTTGTCCCCCTTAATAGACTGTGTGAGCAAGGTCCTCTGGATCCAGACTAACAGGCCGATAAAATTAAAACATAGTGTCAACCATGTTATTTTAAATGGCACATGCCACATGGTTGAACAAAAACCTGATCATATTGAGTTCCATTTTCAGAACAACCAAATACCTGACGTGACAGTAATTGCTGTAGGACAACAAACTGGTGATGGGAACGCCGCTCCATTTCTGACAATCAACCTTCCTTCCAGTTTCAAGTGGCATTCCACACTCGAAGGAAATACTTTGAAATTCTATACCAATGCACAATCTGAAAATCCCAATTCCATAGTCAAGAGTGATGAGAAACCAGCTCAAAGTTTAGCTGACATTTAGAAAATTAGAGAACAGTTATTCATCCCTATTCAGTTAAATGAGGGGAGGGAATCTGTTCTCGCCCGAGCGTGCGTGAACAACAGTAAGACCTTCATCAGCGAAGCCATGTTCGGAAAACTCCCAAAAGATCCAGCCATTCCCAATTTTAAATTGATTGATAAATGGAAAATGGACCTGCAGCAGGTGTATGCTCAAAATTTCTATAGGCAACAAAAGCATAGTACATACTTTTTGGGTTGTGTGAGATGTCCCTGCTGCATACTATTTGGGCAGTGACATTCTCAATCGTTTTGCCATTCATTTGGACCTGATAAACTACAAAGCCTGGTCCCGACTAGGGGGTAATCCCATGGACTTTGATGATTCAGAAAAAGCCTTTTTGGTCAGACCAATTGCTCCTGTATGCAGTTGAAGTTCAAATTGGAGACAAGGTCACCATCCCAGGATGGACACAATTATTCCCACTTGAATTAAAAATGAAAAGAGGACAGAAACTGCAAAATCCTGACACCTATGTTCACCTCAACACCCATTTCCAACAGCAAGGGTTGGGATTGAACCCAACACCATTAGTCAATGTAGAACACATCACCATTCCAATATTGATGGATAACAGTGACCTTAGGAGTATCACTCTGGACGCAGGCACCATTATTGGAATGACGGTTGATGACCAACATTTTTCTATAGATCTAGGTAATGAACTGATAGGACCAATCCCCAATGACTGTTTTGACAGTGATAGTGACAATGACGTAACGTACCACCAGACATGATCTTCACATCTTCACCTGCCAAGTGGAGAATTTCCTGGTGTACTCTTCCTGCCCTTACAGTGAGGAAGAGGAGACCTGTGACATCAGGTGGGATGAAATGATCTTCCAGGTACTCAAGGACAGCCTCCCTTGCCTGAAACCTTCTGTCCAGGTCAATACTCTCACCAAGGACCTCTCCAGCCAGCTGGAAGAGGCCGCTGAGATAGCAAAAAGTCTTTCCAGGCCTCAGGCAAATGGTTGAAGAGCGAGTCAACCTAGCTGATGCCTGTGAGGCTCTGGAGCAAAAGCAAAAGTTGAAAGAGGTTTATTTAGATTTTCAAGATCTCTTTGCTGTGGACTCATAGGACTGTGGTCGCACCGAAATCCGCACAACAATGATTCCCATGGATCCTGGAATGACTCCAGTGTTTGAGAAGCAATACTGCTTGCCTTTCGCATCCATGGAGACCCAGACGGAAATGATCAAAAACCTTCAGTCCCATGCCATGGGATAATTTGTCCATTCCACAGCACCTTTAATAATACGGTGCTGGGGATTTTAAAAACTTATGGCCAGTGGAGACTCTGTGCTGACCTGAGTGAGCTGAACAAATGGGTCCACAGTCCCGATGGCCTCACCCCTACATTGACCAGGGGCTGACCCAGATCCAGGGGTCAAGGGTATATACTGCCATTGACCTGACCAATGGGTACTGGACCACGCCTGTCTGTAGGGAGAACCAATGCAAGCTGGCCTTTACCTTCGGGGCAGCAGTACACATGGACCCGGACTCCCTTCAGATACATCAACTCCGGCAACAAATTTAACATCTTCTTGCATAAGGCCATGTCCAACTTGGGTGAAAGGGGTAACCTGGCCTATGTAGATGATGTCCTGATCAAAAGCTCAACTGTGGAGGAACACATAGTGGAAATCTGTTATGTTGTGACACAGTTGAATGTTGCCGGAGCAAAACTCTCCTTTCAAAAGGCATGTTGGTGCAGGACCCGTGTCAATTTCCTGCGGCATGAGATAACTCCTGAGGGTCTCTGTGCCCTGGAAAAGAAAGTGGAAGCACTCCTAAAATTCAAAGACCCCACAACTCTGCGTGAGCTAAGGAGCCTCCTTGGAAAGACAAATTACAGTAGGAAGTTAATTGAGGATTATGCAGAGATCACAAGACCCCTGGTCCATCTGTTGAGGGGGGGGGGTCACGTGGGAGTGGGGTCCAGAACAAGCTGAGGCAGTAAAGCAACTCAAAAGAAGCCTCTCATAAGCACCTTGTCTACCTTAGCCTGTCAAAAACAAGGAGTTCTTGGAGACAGGGTTGTTGAATACATGCTGGACAGCAGTAGTATATCAAAAGCATGACAAGGTCAATAAAGTCATCTCCTATGCAAGCAAGACTTTATCCTCTGTGGAGGAAAAATTCAACGATTGTGAGAAGGCACTCCTGGCAACGGTGTGGGAATTGGGGAATTACTGCCCGTTCATCCAGGGGGAACACATCATAGTGGAGACTCCACACCAGCCTTTGCAATATCTCCAAAGTGATAGAATCCGGGCCAGAAATGTGAGTAATTCCAGAATTACTTCCTGGATTCTATCAATGCAAGGCTTTCCTGTGGAGGTCAGATATACCCAAAACAAGAAGAGTCCCCTCGTGCAAGGTCTGGCTGACTTGCATGATTGTGCCAGAGAAAACTGTCTCGAGGACGAAAGTCTTAAAACCCAGGACAACATGGAGGCATACCTGAATTCCCTGCACAAAGTCTATGAAGAATACAAGTGTGAGGGAATGCCCATAGTTTATGTGGATGGGTGCTCCTACCATGTTGACAACAACGGGGAAAAGGAACTGGTGGCCGTCGTTGGGAATGCCTGGGTAAATAATGCCCTACAACCCTCCGCTAGGTACAAAATCGGTCCCTGTAGAGTCAGGTGGCAGAGTTGATGGCAGTGCATCAGGCCATCCTCACTGCCGTCCAACACCAACTCCACGAACTGGTCATAATCACTGATTCAGATTATGTCCGGAATGGGTTTGTGGAGCACATGGTAAATTGGAAAACCAGAGGCATGCTATGTGCTAACAACAAACCGCTGAAACATGGCAAACTCATCCAAAATATTGATGATCTGGTCACCTCTAGTGGGATGACGATCTATTGGAAAAAGATCAAGGGTCATTCCAGAATAGAGGGGCCAGACAAAACTGGAAATGACCCAGCTGATCAGCTGGCCAAAACCAGAGCCTTCCAGGGGGAGCTCCTCGAGATCGAGTCCCTGTTGGGGGAAATCTAGGTCACTGCTATAACTAGGTGCCAGACAAATGCTCACAACAAACTCTCATCTGTCCAATGGAGTAAGGAGACCCCAGATGCTTTTTTAATCACGGCACAAAAAGGGGATCAGATTATTGGTAAGTTTTATCAACACATTGAGGACCCTGAGAACTTTCCCCTGACTGATAGCGATTACATTGGGAAAGAGGACCTCAGGGTGTTGATGAAATGTCCAAAAATGTTCCGAATACAAGACGGTTTGTTGGTGAGGAGATCCATATCTGGCTGTGACCAGTGGGTGGTCCCTACCTCATTCCGAAGCCTGATGCTAAGTCACTCCCATGATGCGGCCACAGCCGGTCATCGGGGGTTTCACACTAATTTAGAAATCTTGCGAGAGGTTGCATACTGGCAACATGGGGCAGGACCTCGACCAATATTTAAACGGTTGTCTTGTGTGTGCTCAATTATAGCCAACTTCACTCACAGACCGATCTCCCCTCTAGAAGAGGGGGATGACACTGCGTTGGTCAGATTTACAAGTAGATTTCATCGGGCTCGTGATTCGCTCCTCACGGGGCAACAAGTGCATGTTAACCGTAACATGCTTGTTTACCAAATGGGTGGAATGTCTCCCAGCCCTAAATTGCAAGGCAGAAACAGCAGCTGCCCTGATGATCAATCACATCTTCTTGCGTTTTCGCCTACCCCAAAGGATTGAGTCAGACCGAGGTAGTCACTTCACCGGCGAGGTGATGACAAAGATCTGGGAGATACTTGGGGTAAAAAGGAAACTTCACATTGCATACCGTTATCATCTAGTGGTGGAGTTGAGAGGTACAATAAAACCATTGTGAGCATTTAAAAAAGTTTGTGGCAGATTCTGGGCCAAGTTGGGACATCCGATTACCACTTGTCCTGATGGCCATCAGATTTACACCTTCTTCTGCAACTAAGATGTCTCCATTTGAGCTGATGACTGGACAAAGGATGGTGCTACCTCAGCATCTGCTCTATAGAACACAGGAGCAGACAACGATTAACGCCTCCACAACTCATGAGTATGTTGAGAATCTGAAAAAACACCTTCAACATGCTTTTGCGTACGCTCAGCGGAATCTAGAAACATCTACAGACAGAATAAAGACTCATTATGATCTAAAAACAACCGAAAAAGAATACCATGTAGGAGACACAGTCTACTTGTACAATTTCCAAAGGAACCATACCAAAGAGCACACATTTTTGTCTAGCTAACGGGGACCTTTTGAAATTGTAGACAAAATCTCACCCATCTCCTACAGAATCTGCATCCCCAAAGGTGACTTGACAGAAGAGAAGTGGGTCCACATCAATCAGCTAAAGAGTTACCACCCCAGGCACATTTTGCAACAAATAGAGGAGTCCATGGAAAGCCCAGTGGGAGATACATCAGAAGCATAGGAATATTTTAATTGTCCCTGAATGCATGCATATCCCACTGCTGTCATTCCGATTGGAAGGCCGTTAGTGGGAAAAGTGTAGTAACCTGTTTGTGCTCCATTGCTAGATTTGCACTGGTTGCACCGTCATTACCAAGAAGGACCTGCTCGGGGACCCAGAAGGAGAAACCCAAGGAAATCCGGGGTGTCGCTCCACAACAGAACGAAAAACCCAAGAGAAGACTGGGGGTATCGTTCCACGTTCCAACCAGAGGCAGCGAGGGGAGCGTGTTGCATCGTTCGCTGATGGAAGAAAGACTCATACCCGACTGAACCTGCTTTTTCTTCAAAAACCAATAAAGGAATCCGACTTGCCTGATTCTTCCACGACTTGATATCTCAGAAGATTCGGAGGGGGGGCGTGTGGGTTATATTGACCCACTGAGCTGTGCTTTACCACATCACTTTGCTGCATTGTGCAAGGCACTGCAAAGTGGCTGCCCTGGCTCCTGTGCGCACCAGTATCTCAAAACTACGTTCTTTAACAACCAAAAGGGTGGCAGCATCATCCTCCCACCCACATGTCAGGCGAGGTGGAACAGGGGACACACTGCAGGAGTGTGCCAGCATGCTGTGGGAAATTTGACTGGAATTACGTGAAAGAGGCAGCTTTGCTTTGCTGAAAAAAACAATATTCCCTTTCCAAATGAAAACTTGTTCACCTTTAAAAATGCTGATTGATGCTAAATTCATCCATTCCTCATGAAACTACTATGATTGAAAAGGCCCTGCCATGCCCAGAAGAAGTCCTTGTGCCTCTGTAAAACCGGAAATCATTCCTGAATGAAACACCCAGTCAAAGTAGCTTGGAAAGAAATCAACAAGGATCTTTATTTTCACTAACAAAGCAAGGTGTGTTCATTTGCTTTACAATGTAGCAAACATCAGCTGTCTTCAAAAGAACTTTAACTATCTGTGCCTGGTCAGTTTCATATACCAATGTTCAGATAAAACTCATGCTTGAAAGAAAAATGAGTTTAGCTGCAAGGACATGGTGGAAATCTGATTGAGCTGCCCAAAACCGAATTAAAGAAAGAAATGTCAGCTTGTACCACATGTGAAAATCGGCTGCTTACAAAATAAGGAAAAACAAATGCCTGTGTTTTAAAACATTACCCTGGTAAATAAAAGTGTTACTTGTCTTTAGAAATATAAAGAGGTTTGCTACTAGGCAGAATATATCACATGTGTTATTTGATGTAACCGGCTTATTTAATTATGGATTTAAAATCAAATGTGAAAGATGTTAAACCCAGGGTGGCTTGAGTTACAAAGTTGAAAAACAGGTTTTCTGCCAAAAGGGCTATCACTCCAAGCAGATCCTGCCAACCCACTGATAATGATAGTGTGGAACAGACTTTTGTCTCTGCTGGAACCCAGGACAATGCAGTGCTCAGGGAAGGAAGCCGGAGGTGTGAAAGACCCTAAAACTTCAATTAGGCTGAAGGAACTCCCTATCCTGCATGGAAGGAAATGCCAGTTGGTGTCAGCTGGAAAGAAGAAAAAATGAAAGGCAGTGACTCCCATTTGTTCTAAAGACTATTCCATAAGGAAAGTTTAAGGATTTTTAACTCAGCAACCAAAATTGGTAAACATGTAGGATTTTCACAGTGTAAAAGTAAATGTGTGGCCTTTAGTTTAAACCTTGGTAGAATGTAGTGACACCAACTGGACAGAAATGGTGATATATGTGGAATTACAAGAAAAGCATCCATGTTGCAAATGTAAAATGTTGTACATATCTTCCTTATGACAATCCCAACTCATGTGTAAAGTTGTAGAAGTTGGAGAATTGTAAATCACAATGAAAAGTTTGAAAAACTGGTAGAGGAGCGAAACCAAGCCTCATGGACTGGGGGTTTGGATTGAAATGTGAGAAAAAATATGTATCCTGCAATTGTGTAAATATTTGTTTGTGGCAAAATTAGATTTTAGTTCCAGTAACTCTGGGAGGTTTGTGGACACTGTAAATATCACCCCATAAACATGACATCATTTTTATGAGATCCAACCAGCAAAGAGCTAGGCGGAGACTTCTACCCATGCCCAATCCTATTGTTAGAGGCCGGTGTACTAAATCCTGGCCCTGTCATATACTGTGATGATGTCACCTGGGATTATAAATTAGAGCCCCTGACAACACACAGGACACACTGATTCCTGACCGTTTCCTGATTTCCTGCCCGGCGTCCTGTCCTGTTCCTGTCTTCATCTTAAATTTATTCTTCTGGACTCCAGATCCCAACCACAAGGCCAAACTTTGCTGATCTTGCTTCAGCTAGGCCTCAATTCTAAATGTATCCCAATAACCAAGGGAAATGCTGTGGTGTTTTGGGAAGCATCCTGAATTAACCTGGTTTGCTATCCTTTGGTATGAAGTCCCTGCCCAGCAGACCCGTTCCCGCTGATTTTGTCTGGCTGCTCTGTGTTAGACCCGATCCGTGTGGCGACCAGAACCGCTGACTGTCCAAAAACCAATTTAAAAGTGGACTGTGATTATCAATAGGAACCATAGAAACATAGTATACCTTGTTGTGGTTTGGCCTTAGTTCCAATCTCTAAGCTATTCTGACCCGATAATTTATAATATTGTCACCATCATTCTTGCTACCCTACTTTGATTTCTTGCGCTAGCGTCAATTTGTTTAATAATTTTGTCTTGTGAAATCCTAAGCTCCTAGCTCTCTCTCGAGTGATCAGACTGTTTCTGCCAGGGCTGGTGCGGAGGTGCTATGATAGAACTCGCGAGTCAATCCCAGAGCTTACGGTGTCTCAATCTCGTAGCCTAGCCTTAATGTTGTAGGGTAGAGTAAAACTGTTCCTTGTCAAAACTGATTTCTTTGCCTTTTTTGCACCTTAATTTTCTCAAAAACGCACCTCAGTTTAACAGCTAGAGACCTCATTTCACTTTAATATTGTACCTAGGATTTACCATATTTCACCCGTTTTTATTAAAACCTTTTTGGTAAATTCAGGCGGGAATCGCAAAAGTGTGTTAAATTTCCAACGTGTAATTTTGATTATAAACTGTTTTCAATCTTCCATTCAATTTCGTATTGTATGCTTTTGCTCGATCCATTGCTTGTGATTGCTAGTATCTTTCCAGTGTTGCTCCAGTAAAGAAATGTTTTTGTTTCAAGAGTTATACCCATTCATTCATTTATTCATCCATTTCCGAGTGTCAGTTTAGCACTGCCAGGGTTTGAAATCCGTTTTTCTCTCTTGTTTGGAGAGGGAAGGTCAGATTTAAATTCTGTTTCTTGTCTGTCATTCCTGAGTACCTGCTGCTTCTGTTCATCCACTTAGAATTGATTATTTGTGGGTTGAGGGAACCTTGCAAGGGGAAATTCTAACTCAAGTGCTATCTTACCTAAAATCAAAAAGTGCTCCTATTTCCTGGTGTTTTGTAGTTGTGTCAATAGAAGGTTAAACTAAGTGCATTGCTTACATTCATATTGTTCTGATCACCCCATTGGTGATTGTTGGCCCGTATAAAAATGTGCATGATGTCTTTTAATTTTCAAATAAATAAAGAAGTATTATATTTTATCAACCAGCCTGGTTCATGGTCCATTGGGACCCGGGGTATTTGAAAAGGGGGTGTGATATGAGTGGTGTATCATCTCTATATTGAATATAATCTAACATAAGCATTTCAATCTCGCGCTACATACTGGGCCAAGACTAAGGTGTCCGTTGCCTGATTGAAATCCTTAACAAATTGAACTGTACTAGTTGGTGTGCTTTGGGGAAGCAGCACAATCGCTTTCAGGCATGTGTTCTCTATAATTCTTAGGGGGGTGGCCTTAACTTAGTCCCTGACTTCAGCGCCATGTAACACTGCTGCCTTAGCTTGCGATGCTTCTAGCTGGAGGGCCGGGCGGATTGCAACCCTTCTGTACCTAGCATGGTAGGCATTCAGGGGCCACTATTTTTTTTTCACTAGAGTGTTGGCTTTGGCTACTTGATCGACCCAACAACCCCCATTTGAGAACGGAATCTGCAGATAATCATAGCAACCCACCTCCTCTAGAATTTTACCCCCACCTCCAATTTCAATGGTTTAGTTCCTGATGATTGTGATGTAAAAACCATAGTTTTAGTT
Organism: Ambystoma mexicanum; assembly: GCF_040938575.1. Taxonomy (NCBI): domain Eukaryota; kingdom Metazoa; phylum Chordata; class Amphibia; order Caudata; family Ambystomatidae; genus Ambystoma; species Ambystoma mexicanum. Next base: position 426,290,046 of record NC_090932.1, on the reverse strand, counting down.
TTTGAAACATTTATCTCCAGCCCCAATTTACCGCATTCATCAGCTACGGTGGACAGGGCAAAGCGCAGTCCCATTTGGGTGGTGGACAATAGGACTGCGTCGTCCTTGAAAAACAAAACTGGGATGCAGTCCCCTCCAACCTTGATGGGTCTGTGCTCACCGCCAGCAGTCTCCCAATAACAGTGTTGATATACATACAGAATATTACCGGAGCAAGGACACAACCCTGTCGGAACCCTCTGTCCACTCTGAAAGATTCAATGTGTTTGCCTCCCTTCCCACAGCAGACAGTTGCCATATTATCATAATAAAAGAGCTGAATCTCTCTCAAAAGTTCAGTGGGGATATTTTTGGCACGCACAACTGCAAACAGGGTATCTCTACGGATGCTGTCAAATGCTGCCCTGATATCCACAAATACCACATATAAATAAGTGTTTACAACTCCCAGCCTGAAGCTGACTGAATTGCTTAGTATCATCCACCCATGCCACCAGGTGCTGCAGGAGGACCTTAGAGAATGTCTTTCCGGTGCAATCCAGTAAGGATATGGGTCTATAATTTCCCAGGTTGGCCCGGTCCCCTTTTTATATATGGGGGCTATTACCACTGATGTCCAGGTACTATTCACCCAGTCACTCTGCATTACAGTGTTAAATACCATGGTTAAAACCCGGGCCCAAATTGCAAGCTCACTTTTATACTGGTCCACCGGCATCCAATTGGGGCCCGGCACTTTACCTGTCTTCTGTACACTTATAGCCCACTCCACGTCTGCCAGTGTGAATGTTAGGTCGCCAAGTCCACCATGCGCAGGTCCAGTGCCCCCATCAAATATGGGGCAGATGCATGCTCCCTCGCCCTCAGATTGAAATGAAAACAAACACACAATGTGGGCATACCATCGGGTCGGTTGCGTCACCCTTTATATCCATATCCGTAATGAGACGACAGAACCCAACTTGGTCCTGACTCTGCGCACATTCGGTCAGGGTAGCCCACCTGCCATGTAGGTATTGAGATTTTGTAAAGGCTATAATCTCCTTATTTACCCTCTGCAATTGCTGTACATGAGCTCTATCTACCTGGCCAATGCCCCTAATGCATGTGAACAGGGCCCGATTTGCTTCTCTGCACACCTTGTCGAATTACAAGTTAGATTTTTTTACCCTCCTGTCTTAGTCGCTTAACCAGCATGGTAAGGAATTCTCCTAGCGACTCAATTAACGTGAGATAACTCACATGTTTACTTTCAGGAGAGGCACTTGCCTCACAAATGCACTTGAGCTCCACTATAATTTTGGTGTACCAAACTGGAGCAAGATCACCCAGGTTCAGGCTCGCCCATTTCACAGTGCGCCTAGCATTACCATGAACCATCACGGGCACTGCCCTATCCACTGTCAGGTCCGGCTCAGGTGAAAGCTCTTTTACTTGTAGACGTATTGGCCTATGATCGCTCTATAGTGACCCAACAACCTCCAACCCTTCTATTATCTGCCAGTCTGATCCTGACACTAGAGAATCATTTTTTCTAGAGCGACCTCTCGAGCCGCTGAAAGAATATCCTGTTGGTTGGTAAGTAGCAAATCGGCTATAGTAAGGTCTCAGTCCTGAAATATACAGTCTCCTAACAGGCATGGTGTAATCTTACCGGTGTACCTATACCTTAACAACAGAAGATGTTACAGACGTGAACATTGGTATTTCGATTCTTCTTAATAAATAGAGAAACACATATTTTAAAATGTTCTGAAAATACAGTAAAGGGAGGTGGTAAGGGGGGTGAATTTTTTTGAAGGCTATCTCACAAACCGAAGTTGTAAGAAAAGTAAACATTCACATTTTAAATCTTCATTACAAAGTAAGTTTCCAAACTGCTTCTTAAAATTGGTAACAGAGAGTATTCCGTATTTGACAACAAAATTGTAATCCCTTCCGATCTAGGCCCAGTTGTCAATTCCCTAGCAGACCTCACATCCAAAATGTATCCTGACATAAAAAATCTAATGAAGAAATCTACAGAATGGTTATGTGAGCGTGCCATTTTAACGCCAAAGAACAGCATGGCTGCCGTAATCAATATGATATGATATTCTTTCGAATGGAGTGCAAATTGGTAAACTCAGTTGTTCAAAGTGATGATGCAGTCCACAACCCTGTTGAGTGCTTGAACGCTTTAAATCCTCCTGGTCTTCCTGAACAAAAACTTCTTGTCAAAGTGGGAGCACCTGTAACATTTTTGCAGAACCTCAACCCACCTAAGCTCTGTAATGGCACCAGATTGCGAGTGAAAGTTCCCCAGAGAAATGTGATTGACGCTATGGTGCTAACCACTTCTGGCCAGGGGAAGTCTGTGTTCATACCAGGAATATCTCTTATACCTTCATAAAATCCGTTTGAATTCAAAAGACTTCAGTTCCCCTTAAAGGTTTGTTTCACCATGACCATCAACAAACCTCAAGGGCAGACTTTAAAGTTAGTGGGTATTGACCTAAGTGAAGACTGCTCCTCGCATGAGCAGTTTTACGTGGCATTTTCCAGAGTGAAATCACCTAACTATCTCGTAATCCTAGCACCTGAAAGGAGAAACTCTAATGTAGTTTACAAAGAAGTACTGAAATATTTTTTTTGTAGGTTGCATATTCGAAGTAAGTATTTTTTTATTTTTTGTCTGTCTCATCGTCTGTTTGTAATTACAACACAAACATTTTTCTGGACGCACATCAATGGAAAAACTATGTTTGTTTTGTAGCCAATATGCCCTGACTAATGTCTGCAACAAACTTTGCTTATTACCTTAAGACATCAACCTGTAAATCTTATTTCGTACAGTTTGAACAAAAAACTCATGTGTCTTATGAAAACATTTATACCAAATCCCCAAATCCAGGCTATCGAAGCCATGGGCAACAACTAATCTTCAATATTTTGAAAGGCTTTCTGGTAATCGGCCTATGGTATTTTTTCTTAAAGATCTTTATTGATAGTCCTTTAGGTGCATAATTAAACAATAAACGGTTCTAGTTAGCCATTCTTGTTGGTTTAAGTCCAGGCCTTTGCTGGAAATGAGCGTTCTGCACTAGTCAAAGAGTTACTCAATGAAAGCATAAAGACTTTGAGCCTCATTATGAGTTTGGCTGCAATTCTGTGGTAGATATGCCAATTGCTGTAATGATTGCCTGGAAAACCCATAATTATTAAAAAGTTGTGGAGCCAGTAAAACTCATTCTCAGTGATGGAAATAGTTAAAATGAAAGACAAAACCCACTTTAGTAACAATCCAACATAGAGCAGGGACAGCATACACGCAGTAGAATTGCAGCCCTCAAAGGTTCTCCAACAAAACAACAGATTATAAACCAAAAACACGTCATGATGATGACATAATACTAAAAAACCTATGGGACAAAGGCCTAGATTAGGGGAATTGTCTACATATAGACTCTATATGCATAAAACATTTCATTGGGTTTTGCATATCTGATTGCTCCACCTGAGACCACCCCTAAATTGATAATAGTTAATATATGTCATCTCTAAAATATATGATTGGCTGTCCCAACATGTACTGGATGGCTTAACATTGAGGGTCCTGATTGGTTGGCATTCTACTGACTAACCTTGGGCAACTGACAGCTCATCAACACATGAGCCAACACAGGAGTAGGGGGAGAGACGTCAGCTCTCTGCTTTGCTGCAATTAAAAAAGATACTATCCCTTATTCCTAGGCCAAGGTCATGAGCTAGAGTGATTCCTCTGTAGTTGGCCTTTCATTGCATCTCATGTCTGGGAATCCACGCAAGGAGTGAGGCAGGTGTCCTATCTTTGTCATTGGCTAATGAATGGATGTTGTTCTTCAAGCTGAGACACGTGCGATGAGACCACATTTGGAATTATTTCACCATACATTTATAGGAATTTTGGCTAATTTTAATATGAGTGTCATGGTTTTTATTGCCAGTAGGGGTTTGCTTGATCCATTCCCTATGAGGTCTGCACCTTGCCTTCAAAGACAAGTTGTTCTTTAATTAATCTCAGGAAAATATGGCTTGTGCTTTGGAAATTATTATCTTGTGTACTCTCTGAGCTGTCCGGACCCTCCTTAATTTCTCGGTAACCTTGGCTTGGATGATATAGCTACTGCCTGTGCCCTGTACATGTCTGTATTTCAGTGAATTCAGCAGTTTAAGTTTTGGTGGAGTCTCGAGGCCTTTCATTCGCTTAAATGTGTGCTGTGGCTTCCATTTTAGAATTGAAGGCTGCTCATTACCGTCGCTTTTCTATGTTAGTGAGCTATATACGTGTGCGATTCACGTTTCATTCAGCTTCATGTCTAGATGGTTGCAATCGATGTTATCCGTGTATAAATGCATATTTGACCTAATGCCCATGTTTCTTTATGGGGAGTGCATATTTGCTGCGTGTCCATTGCATGCATGTATGTTATTTCACTGTGAGTTTGCTTATTCTCACCATCTTTAGTTACATTACGTCAATTTCCTTCTGTACCTACCCGGGATAAGGGCAGTGTGGACGCGTTAATGAGTAGCATTTTTCACCTCTTCGATATAGCGTTGGGGGAGGGGCAGTAGCTATGGATGACATATTAATTTGCCTCTCAACATTGCCGCTATACTTGTTTACCATTAGCAGCACTCACTCACATGGTCTTACCACAAGAATAAAAGTGGTGCAAGGGCAACACAAATTCCCATTTTTGGAGTCCTAGGACTCCGAGGGGATTTTGGTGCAACTGCCATAAGCGGTGATTGTGTTCCAGCCCTCGAAAATGGTCCTAATGGACCACTTTTGTTTAACACACCACTGAACCCTGTAACGGGGCCCAAATTTGTTTGTGCAATATTTCAGAATGCATTGACAACTGTCTCTGTTTGATAGGTTTCACACCACCATTTGAGGATAAGTGTCCCCATTAGGTAAAGTCTGGCATACTTCCCACAGATTTCTAATATATCGTTTTTTAGCAGCATTTACTGCCTCAAACTAATACAGCCTTTATTATAACCACACAAGAACCAGGGAGAACCCAGTTATTCCGTTCCATTTGAGGGCTACTTCACCGGCACAGGCTTTCAAACAAAATGAAATCTCCAAAAAGTGTGCACAAGAGAGCAGCCTGCTTGCCTAAATCCGTTTCGATCTTCTCCAAGCACCTAAAATATCGAGTAGGTAAATGCCTAAATTATTCTCCAAATGCCATAACATGGAAGTTAATTGATATTCCATTTGCTGCTTATGCTGGGTTATTGTTGCATGCCCACCTCGGTCCTTCAGCAAATATGCTAACATTAGTACTCTGTCTCCCTACTACTAACCTATTTTGCTAATTCCTGGTAGCTAATGGCCCCATATTACTGTATCTTTGTCACTATTGCCCCTGTATTACTGCACCGTGGTCGCTGCTGGCCTTGCATTGCCTGTTTATACCATCTTGGTCACTGGTGAACTTATTATTGCAACTTGGAAGCTACTGGCCATATTCTACTTCATCTTGGCTGCGTGTGGCTCTGTATTGTATTATTTTGATATTCATCTTGGCCACCAGTATTTCTGGATTACTGCACCCTGGTCACTAGTGGCCCTGTATTATTATAGTGTGGTCTCTAGCAGCCCTATACAGTCCCAAGCACATTAAGGATATTCAACAATGTTTACAGGGCCATAGCTGTAGGTACGGCCCAATCGCGGGTCTATAAAGCTATTGCAGTGAAGGGAGTTTGAAAAACAGCAATCTGCCTGGAGTAGTTGCTGAGAACTGGTTACTTCACATCAAACATATAGCAGCGTGCCGACGGAGGGGAGGGGCTTAGAAATCAGCTGTGCTGCATCTCGCGGTGTGGCTTGCCTAAGTAATGGGGGTGGTCGGGCTAGAAGTGAAGCGGCGGAGACACGTCTACTAGGTGTGGCCAGACAAAGATTTTGGCGGCCGACCACACTGAGGTAAGGAGCTGCGGGGGAGGGGTAATGCTTAAGTGCCAGAGCCGCGCTGGTCAGTTGTGGCCTGGAGAAGATTTATTGGTGCAGGCCTGCAACGGGGCACTTAGCGTGATGAGGAAGCGTCCCAATGAGAGCCATGCCAGCGGTGGTGACCGAGGGAGTCACAAGGCTCCCCCTCTAATTGGCCAATTTTCGGGCCATAAGAAATGTTTGAGCCATAGCAGCTTGTACAGTCTGTAAAGTGGAAATGGGGTCACTCCTCTAGATGTAATGTGTCTAAGTCACTAGTGGCTCTGTATAACTCGATCTATTTGTTAAACACTAACATTTACATTTGAAATGTGTGCAGGGAATAACCTCTACAAATCATCCAGGGATTTCGATGGGGATAGGTTGCAGTTGCAACAGTGTTTGAAGAAATGTTTACAACATTAACACCCATAAATATTTAGTTCTTCAACCAACTACGTTGGAGTCAACTTGAAAAAACTGCATTGTTGTACAATCTATCCAAATTTATAATGTGAACTTTTTGAAATTACATGTTAGTTTTCCCCTTAACGAATGACCAGCATTTATCAACATGAACAGAAACATGCATGGTTTACGATTGAATGCATGCATTTATAGTGGTGAATCTGGTAATGTCAATAAAATATGTGTTTTTTTTTATATCTCACTATGTGGTTTTCGTTTTCATGCGGTTTTTCATATAATGAAATGTGTATTCTGTCTTTCTTTGTCTTTCCCTCGAATCCTACCTTTTGCCAACCCCTCATTTTCTATTATTTAAATATGAATTACTGTATTAATGCACATCGAATTATTAACTATTGCTTGAGGAGTCAGTCCTGTCTTGAAAAAGGCCCATAGTCTGAAACACGTGTTAACTGAAGGACATCCTATTGACTTTGGAAATACAATAAGTAAAGGACATCGTATTGATTTTGGATATATACCAAGATACATGCCACACAGTACATAAATATATTTTTAAAAGTTTTGAAAAATGACTTCCTGTCAATCAAATATGGTTATCTGTCCTGGCGCACCTGAAGAATACTGTGGTCTGTACATTGGAAGGGAACCTAGAAACCAGAGAAACAACCCAATTTCTCAGGCATTTGGGTCTTCTAAAAAAACTGCAGTTTTATTCTAGAATTTAAAATATTCTTCTTCACTTTGTGTATCAAACAATGACCAAAAGCAGGTGAAATTATCAGACAGTTTCTTTTGTTGGGTGTATTTGAATCTTTAAAATATTGCAGTAAAACTCAGATGAGATTTCCTTTGGCTCACATCAATTAGTTTTCTGGTACTTGTGAACTTCCATTAATGAGGGGGACAATGTGGCTACAACCTTTCTCCTTTGCATTGTCATCATCATCAATATACTTTTATTCGGTAAAACAAACCTTTAGGTTTACAATAAATAAACATTTAATAAAAACAATAGATTACAATATTCTAAGCCTTCCTCAAGTTATAAAAACAAGGATAGCAGTGCTCGCAGCCTTGGTGCATACATACTGCACACCTCCACCTGATATCCTCAGCACCACACCTAACGCTAGGATGCAGCTACCATCCAGCAATTACATCAGCTGCACACATATCTGGTGCACCCACGCACCCTACGTCACTTTCTCTCTCTACTGACCAGAACTGCGGTTCCCGAGGGCGTTCAACCTACCAGCGCTTTGAGATCATACCAATGATATTTAGAGCGCTATATAAATGCCAAGTAACATAACATAACACAGTGCAAAGAAAAATAAAGAAAACGTCATTATCCTAATTCCTAGCCCGAAAATTCTTTCTCAGCAGCCACTTCCACTTCCTGTGGCTGTATCAAGCTGTTGAAAATGTCACAATGGTGGAGAAAGAATAAGTCAGAAGCAACATAGCCTGGTTAATTGTACAGACTCCAGAATCTCTTAGGACCGGTTTTAATGATAATAATAATTTGGCATTTATATAGTGCTACGAACCCTCAGGTATCTGAGCGCTGCTTATTATTACCCACGGTGTGTGGTGCTCATTTATTGGGCAAGATTGCATTATATAATTCTATAAGGTTTTACTTTTCCCTATTGCCATCTTGGTTTATCATGCGATTCATTTCTAAATCAGTCTACAAACCTGATCTTACAGGACAGTGAAACATTAATAAATAATGGCCCTTTGCTGCATGATAAGTACTGGGAAATAATGTAGCCAGGTGCCAAAAAAGCAGACTAGTGTTAAAGCCCAGATTTACCACGTTAACAAAGTTAAGTGGGCAGCTCAAGTAATCTGATACGGCCATATTCTCAATCACAAGTGCAACAAAAAACGAGGAGAGGAAGTTATGATATAATATGATATTTTATTTGTAGCGAGATCGTACACAAGTGCCTTTTTTATTTGCAAAAGGACAGCCGCTCAAAAAGATGGACTGTGTAGCCTCTTTGCATATGTTAGTATTGTATTTCCGGCTCCTACCACCCTGCAGTTTTCATAGTGATGGGACCTTCAAGGACCCATTACAGAATTGTGAGGGGAATAAAGCATTTCTATCCCCCTGTTTGAGGGATAGAAATACAAGTGGGAAAGCAGTGGTTCATACTTCTGTTGCCATAATAAAATGCTAGATAGGGTTGAGATTGGCCCTGTTAGGCGATGAGCAGTCCCCAGCGTCTGTCCCAATCAGGCACAGGCGGATGCCTTTAATTTCAGTCCATCTTAAAGTGCATACTGTTTTACGGTATGGGGGACATATTAAAACTTGCTGGAATGCTCCCTTATTTGTCCGAATGAGCAAATCGGGAAATTCAAATGCCTTTAGTGGAAAGGCCACATCTATTTTGGGAACTCATCACTTGCGCCAAACAATATTTGATGAGCTGGGCAAAGAGTCGAACCTCTCAAAATTCCCAGTCCCTAAATATTTGAAACTTGTTAGTCCCTAAGAGTAGGTTAGTTCTTTGGGCACGTTTATCACGAAGGCGTCGCTCATGGTTTAACTGGCTATCACGTTGCTTCATCTGTGATAATAGTGGCTAGTCATTTATTTCACACCACAAGGTAATTTGCCTTTTTGCTTATGTAAGGCGGCACAATTTGGAAACAATGCTCTCTTATAATCTTAGTGTACGTCTCGGGGTACTTGAATCACCCTGATGATTTTCAACCTCAGTTCTGTTGCTGTGCTGGGGTATGAACCCTTTATATGTAGCTACTGATCTGTGTATTGAACATACAGTACATTACAACCCGGATACTCGGCTGGTGGATGCTACTCTTAAAATGTGTCTAAGCTAGAACATATGTACCCTCATAATGAACTTCTAATGTTGCCCAAAATGCCACGTATTTCAGCTGATTAAGGGGATACTAGGACCTTAATGAAGATGCCATGCTCATTCGAATTGCTTCTGGGGCAGAATGCCAGTCTATGAGCTCTTATTGTGACTACTGGGGTGGAGTGGGGAGGGTGACATGCATCTTGGATCCCTTCATTTCTTTTCTTTGTTGGGGAACACTATACCCCAAGCCCTAAAATCCCTTAAAACGGCCCTGCTGACAAGTCTGCAACTACAGGGTAGATAACAGATGCAGCTTTCAATTTCTTCACTCCTGACTTTATGCCCAAGAAAAAGGTACATGAAAACCTTAACATCTTCTGATTGTTGCTTCATTTTAGGGTTGATGTCAGTTGTGCAAATTCAGAAATTGGTTTATTGCGCAATAAAGAAGAGAATACCAGTCTGAGCAAAACTCTAACCTAATTCTTACCTTTGAAATTTGAACTGTAGTGGATGAGGTTTCTCCTATTATAGGACCTCGTGACAAGAAGGTGGGGGTTGGAAAGCACCAGCTAGTAAGTAATCATTCTATCATCCTCAGAAGGTGAAAAGCCGAATTTCTTCTCCCAGGATGTATGTATGCAGAAAGGGCTTTGAAGCCTGGGTAGTATGGCACTTCATGTGATGCAGAAACTGCCAGAAAAAATGCAACTGTGGATTTGACAAAAAAATTCTCTGCCCTTTTATTCAACGCCTTCACAAAATTTTTGAAAGTGCTTCAGCGTCTTAATCCTTCTGAAAAAAAACTGCGAGCAGGAGCAATGGCTGCACGGGCCTGTGACGTACAATTATGTACGACATTAAATTTACAGCAGGGCCACAGTCCTGAGATTGGTGTAATAATGACAGTGCTGGATTTGAACACTACTCAACCTCGCAGCATAACACATCCACCACACCTCGTCCACCATTCCCCTCTCACACAACATGATCGACCCTAAGACTACAACTCACTGGCAGTGCTTCCAGTCGAGTAGGTGTTGGGCATTAAGACACTGTGGACAATCCGACAAGAATATTAAGACTGGTGGGAGGCTGGAAACAATTTGTAAACACTAACATTGAAGAAGTGTTAGTGTATATTAGGCTCCAGAGTTTAAGTTGAAAAAGCTGAGTCTCACTGAATGGGGGTAAATCAATACAATGTGCTTACTGCGTCAAATGTTGTATATCCTATCCTATCCTAAACAGAAACTTAAAATCTCAATAATTAAGAAGAAATTCAAGAATTTAGACGGGGCTATAGGCAACTTTCTAGGGGAGAAAAGAAGTGACCAACGAGTGACAAAATTATACTAATGGGAGATGCTAATAAGGGAAGCTTTAGGCTCCCAAATCTCTCCCAGTTAAACCAGGATTTTGATGTAAGAACCACTCATTTCTTACTGGGCAATAGCACAAATCAAGGGCCAGAATGTGTCGATTTAGAAATGCAAGTGGCAGTGCTACATGACTTGCATTACTTGATCTTGACAGAAAGAAAGACACTTGGCAAAAGTGTGGCATACAACTCTTCTTCCAACCTGCTCTTTGGCTGGAAACTTTCTGTGCTCCTGACTGCGTCCCGGACTTTGCTTTGCAGCCAGCTCCAGTGCCTCAGTCGGCAAGAGGAAGCACGATCCGCTGCAAAGGGGGCGAAATACGTTTATTGGACTCTTGGTAAATACTGTCTACATTACTTAGGTGCGACTTTGTTGCTTTTTGTTTGCCGCTCGCGGCTAATAATCTCTTTTTGACTTTCCCTTCTAGCAGTGCTCGCGACTGCTCTACTTGCTCCGCCCCCACCTTCCATCAAGCCAACATCTTCCCTGTGAACGCGCACCTGAAGTGTACACCAAGTGTACCTGCTGTTTGGCTGTTCGGCTGTGCCTTGGTGCACAGTGCAGGTGATCTAGGAGTGTTAGTAAGTACATAATTACCTTTATTCATGTACATGTCATTTTGATTACGTCTGTGAAAAGGCACTGTCTGTACTGTAATTACAGCTGCAGTAATAAACGTACTGTCTTTAAGGTGTTTAAATGACCGTATGCACAAATTGATATCTACTAAGGGAAAACCAGGACCTTTGATAACATTATGAGAAAAAAAATGATGGGGTCCAAAAAGGATGTGGTGACCGTTATATTTGCAGCAATAAATACACGAAGAGCAAGTTTAGCAAAAGCAGCTGCCACTCTGTTACCGCATCCTTGCGATAATGAGGAGAAGCTGCTAGAATGTGCACAGGTGTGCTCTAATCAGTTAAAGAACAATATGAATGAGACATTGATGTAAATGCAGATACTTTGCCCCTGGAAGTAAATACCGATACATCACAATCTTTGTTTGCAGCGGATCAATTTAGAGAGAGTGGGGCTAAGGACTGAGATCCTAAGACCTTAGGGGAGTGGGGCAGCCATAGTATACCCATAGACCTAAGCCTACAAAGCTTAGAGTGTATCAGGCCATTCAAAGCGAATATCAAGAAGGGGAAAACAACCTCTCAGATTTTTTGAAAAATAAAAAAAATTCGGGTAGGCTGGAAATGCAATTGAAGACAATCGAATATGGCATTAACAACATATTTGAAATGTTTAGACATCTGAATGCCATATCTAGAACTGTTACTCCGGTTTCAGCCACTTCTACCAACTAGCCTTCAGATATGTCTCTGAGTAATGGGACCCAATCTATGTTGTTGAATTGCCACCAGATAGCGCCTCCTCTAGAGGGGCCGCCAACAGTAAAAAATAAAGTTGTAGTACACTCAGTCAATACAAGCTTGGGTCTTAATGAGAAAAGGTATGAAGGGAACGCATGTCCAGTACCTGGTTCAGACAACAACATAGATATTCAGGGAGAATTAGAACCTACGACGGAGTATGATAGGAGTGTAAAAAGGACATCTAGTATTTACCATGCAGCGCTCCATTCTGAAGGTTTGAAGCCAATAAGACATAGAGGTCCAGTACATTCTGTAAATACAGGTTTGGGACACCATGAGAAAAGGCACAAATGGAATTCGGGCTGTGAAACTGGTGCAAATAACATCTTAGATACCCAGGTGGGATTAGAACCAATTCATGAGATGGAGAAGTGTGTAAATAAGGATGGAATAATCTCTAAAACCTTGGACACAAATAGTCAAATAAATGGGATTTTAGATGAGGATGCAGTGAAGCGGATTGTCGAAAATATGTTGGGGGAGATAAAAACTAAGAACAAAGACTCTACTATACAAATGAATGGGTTAGGCTTTACTGTTGCAACCCAGGAAGGGCAAACTTATGGTGATTATGAGAATAGAAGCATGGGGACCAAGGTTAGTGATCTCAGAATGCCAGTTTATCCCGATCTTCCAAGCCTGATGATGAGTTACCTATTTGAGGATGGAGGTCCCCCCTCCATGAACCAGCCACGCATGGTATCATTATATGCAGAGATTCCAGAACTGAGTTTAATTTCGTCAACAGATATTCCTTTGGTGGACTTCATACACAGAAAGAGATTTGATTATGTGCACCTTGTCATACCCTCTCCTTTGGTTAGGACCCTGTTGCTGAAGCAGGCAGTGGCTCTGCAAAGAATGCGCTTTGATATCACAGTCTTCAACCCTTTGCCCCACCTAGGGGAGAAGAGAAAGGAAAATGTTAGGGAGGGGGCACATCAGGCTGGATCACTTAAATTGGGGTATCCCAATGTTGAAGGTGGTGAGGAGTTAGATCAGCAAGATTGGCACTGGCTAGCCCTGTCGCTGCGAGATTCAATTACCCAGTTAAAAATGTTGGGAAAACCCCTGTAGCTCTACTGGCACTCTGAGTATACTTAGCTGAAAATCCTGTGGACATTCACTATTGTTAATGAATGTTAACTTAATGGATGAATTTTCTAGTTTTGATTTTATCCTGTTACAGGAAACCTGGGCAAGATGGAACCTTTTGTGGGAGGGTTTTGAAAAAATATCTGTGCATGCCACGGGGGGTGGGGGGTTATAATAAGGAGGTGTATTCATCGGGTATTGTAAAGGGAAACACATTGTGAAAAGTGGGAAATGGCTAATATCTAATTCTATGCTAATCGCCTCCTTCTGTGTAGAAGAACTAGGGGGCACTTTCCATATGATGGTAATTAACATTTATTGGAACCCCTAGGATCGTAGTGATAAACAGCTAGAGGCCGACTTATTAACTTTGGGTGACCACATTGATCAATGGTTGTATATGGATCAAGGCGGCCAAATTGTAGTAGCTTGTGATCTGAATGCAGACTGTAATGCGGATTTACTGGGTGACAAGGAATTGATGCTTTACTCAGGGGTCAGGCACCTAAGGAAGGGAATAGAACATTTTGTGGTTCTCTGTGGTTAGCATTTGCAAAGTTCTGGGGTTTGGAGCTGGTGGCAAATAAATTACCAACTTGGAAGGCAAGGGGAACATTGTCATGATGCCTACCCCCGGGGACCCAGACCAAGTCCAGCAACCGCGGAAGCAGGCATCAAGTTGTCCCAAGCAAGCCCAACAACCCCTGCTAGGGGCTATTTGGGTGCAGTCCTGGCGTCTATGGTGCCAGGCTCATATGGAGAGTCAGTCCTGGCGCCATAGGCGCCAGGCTCATAGATTAAAACTTACCTGATGCAGACCATGCTGCAAACTTACCTGATGCAGACCATGCTGCAAGAGCTCCAAGCCAAAAGAGGCTTGGAAGGGACTACTTTACCTAGGGACTATTTTTTTACTCGGGTGGGGCTGGGGAGGAATACTTACCTTGGACTACTTTGGAGGCTATTTAAACCACTGCATCTTCGCCAAACCCTGGGCCCTAAGGGGAAAACAAAAGGACAGCAAGGTGAAACAAGGGGACAAACAAGGGGAACCCTCCTCACCACAATAGACTTACCTGATTTTACTGCCGGAGGCATTATTCCCCGAGACTTCATACTTTCTCTCAGCGCCTGAATAAGGGGGAAAGCAACAGGTTAAATTGACATTATTTTATCGAACTGTGTTGGATAATACAAATCTTTACCTGAATATTACCGATTGCCATGAGGAACTCTTCACTAGGGTCAAGCTGCAACCTGCAAGGAATCGGACAAGAGTGAAAGTCAGGCAATTGAACTCTTACGAACTACATACTTACGGCGCCTTGCTGGGAATCTCGGAGTCAATATTGTTCTGGAACTCACCAATTCCTTCGAGCAAGTGAAGCAACTGGTTATCTATGCGCCCCTGCGCTCAATGCAGTATGGAGAGCTCATCTTTCCAAACCATCAGGTGAGACTATAAGAGGGGACATCAAAGGTGACCAGCGGGGTTGGGGGGATTTACGCTCAACTCCACGGGTGGTCAATTCCCTTTCTCCATTTGCAGAAGAATATTCCTGGGCCAGTCCAGTCCGTCATCTCGGCCCTACGCGTCACATTGGTGGAGACCGCAGCTGTCCAGTTCAGATCGACGCCTCTGTGGGAGCCAGGTTAGCGTAACAAACATCATCAGTCATTGATTATATTTTTATCTCAACCTATCACTTAAATTGGGGTATCCCAATGTTGAAGGTGGTGAGGAGTTAGATCCGCAAGATTGCCACTGGCTAGCCCAGTTGTTGCAAGATTCAATTACCCAATAAAACATGTTGGGAAAACCCCTGTAGCTCTACTTGCACTCTGACTATACTTAGCTGGAACTCCCGTGGACATACACAATTGTTAAAGAATGTGAAATTAATGGATGAATTGTCCAGTTTTGATTTTATCCTGTTACAGGAAACCTGGGCAAGAGGGAACCTTCTGTGGGATATATGAAACAAATGTATGAACAAATTTGAACTTATAGAATCGCTAAATAGTGATCACTCTATGTTAGCAGTGCACTTTAATGGTCCACCATCAAAGGAGTATTCAACTTTCTTTGATGTGGGAATTAAGGTGAATGTAAGAGGTACGAAAGTAAGATATACTCAACAAAAAATAAATAAATTCATGAATACTATGACACATGATTACGACTCATCTGGGCTGGAAAAAAGAACATTAAGATATTCCGTTGTATCCTTCCCCTCATATTTGATGGGCAATATGGAAAAACTGAAGGATAAAAATATTTCAAGTTAAAAAAATAAACAATTTCATAAACACAGTTCCGATATTTTGATTCATGATTGTAAAAACTGATTGCGTAAGAAAGTAAAACATATTAGAAAAGGGGGGAGCAGAGCATGAAATCCAAATTAAGATGAATGAGTGAGATGACAATAGAAGAACTGGGTGAGTTTCCATCGAGGGAAGATATACCAGAAGGATGGAGTGGATATGCTGGCTTCTTTGAAGGGTCACAATTCATCAAATTTCTGCTATCTTGTCAACAGCATAAAGACAATACAAACACAACTGCCCATTAATCCTATTGAGGAGGCAGTTGAGATAGCTAACTTTGAAAATGTATATAAAGGAAAAGAGGAGTGGGATGAGAATCGCAGTATTTCGCGACATGAATGGCTGTTAGAAAACACAATCAAGAATGTCTCTTGGCTGATTGCAAGATCCAAGAATTCGAGGACACCTGGTCTAAACAATTTATCTAATAAGATCTTGAAAGTGAATGTATCTTTTTGGTCCAGAGTGTTGCATATTCTTTTTGGCGATGCCTTGAAAACAAGGACTATGCCATACTCATAGAAACTCTCATATGTGCTACGTATTTACAAAAAAGGTGATTGTCTAAACCTAGGCAGCTATAGGCCAATAGCAATAGCTGATGTAGACTCAAATATTTTTGCCTCACTTGTATTTTTACATGTGCAAGAATGGATAGACAGGAATCAAATTCTGGACAAAAACAGATAGGCTTTAAAAAAGGAATGGGTGCAGACTGTGGTGGCTTTTCACTTAGAAGTCTACAGAAGAAAGCTCTCCTGATGGATGAGGGACCGGTGCTTATAGCATCTATGGATCTCAACATGGCCTTTGAAATGGTGGATAGTAATACACTATGGCATAGGTTAAAGGAATTAGGCATGCCGAAGGGCTTTTTGGCTATAATCACTCTGATATGAAAATGATAGTCCTCTTAAATTCAGAGGGTTTGATGACAAAGGAAATATTAACCACAAAGGGGCTATGGCAGGGGTGCATGCTGGCTCCAACACTTTTTAATCTTTATACCTCAGGAGCAGAAAAAGCACTAGAGGGTAAAGGAATGGTTACCCCTAAGGCAGGGGATACTAGTCTGGGCTGGATCTCTTATGCTGATTATTTGCTCCTCTTAAACAGTACGAAAGTGGACCTTCAGAGAATGCTCACTGAATTTGGTGTTTTTGTGGGGGAATAAAAACTAAAAATTAACCCAGTCAAGACAGTTATTTCCGATTAGGAAGGAGAAATAAGAGTCAAGCTAAGTTCTCATGGCTGTGCGAAGGCAAACATCTTAAAGCACAAAACACTCTACAATATTTGGGATATTCCTTTGCGGCTTCTGGCTCTATTACCTTAACCAAAAACTATTTGAAGATGAAGGTGGAAATAGCAGCTAGACAAATGCGTTTTGTGGAGAGGAATAATGGTACATTTTCGATGTCCTCCTGTAGAGAGTTCTACAGGTCCAAGATATTGCCGAGATTGTTGTATGGACTCAAGTTTTTTGCCAATGAGTTCCTGGACTATCTCAGAGTGATTGAGGGAATTGTGTGGAGGGGTGCTGTTTTTTTTTTACTGAGGGGGGCTCCAATGGAATTAATTAGATACAAATTTGGGTTAGAATCACTGAAATCGTGTGTGATATGGAAAAGAATCTCACTTCGGAGGAAATGCCTAACGGCCAATAAGAAATAGCTTTATGCAATTATAGGAGCTAATACCTCGGTTATTTTTGCGAAGGAATTCAAAACCGAGGTAGAAGGCTTTTTAACAAGTCTTAGGGTTGAAATATCCACCCTACTAGAAAACCCAGAAAAAGTGAAGAAAATTGTGAGAGGAAAGTATTGGTGCAACAATAATGCAATTATCGATCAGTCTAAATTGTATAGTCAAGTAGTATTTTATTGCAAATTCTATCCGAAAATAGAAGGTTATCTAAGCAAGTACAAAGCATTTAGAAATGAAATGATGCGCTTTTGTATGAATGTTAGGAATACTCAAGAGGCACTAGCTATTAGAAATAACATGAGGGGACAAGGCAACTTGTGTCGATTCTGTAAAGTGGAGGGTGAGGTTGAAACTCTCCAACATGTGTTGCTTGTATGACCCTTTCTTCTCCTGCAGCAAAGTTTGTACTTTGCAAATTTTGTAAGATCGACATCATTTTGTTAACAGAGATCTAGTATGGTATCAGATGTTACATGGCAATCTTATGTCATTAAAAATTAGAATAATAGCTTTTTTAAAAAAAAATATCTGTGCTTTGACATGAGTCATATGTGGAGCAAACAGGATTAAATGTGTTATTATGTGCGTTTTGTATAAATGTGAAGAATATTAATATTGCTGGGACATTATTGCCTGTTCGATTCAAATCAGATGTATATTTGTTTAAGCTATCTCAGTGATTTAATTATAAGTGGCTAAATATGTATAATGTGTAACTGTGGAAAAGCATTAGTGTTGTAAGGAGTTGTTATTTGTTTAGTGAAATTTTGCGTTTAATAGGCCCCGTACAGTGTAGAGTTGTTAAGTAGTGGAGAGAAGTATTGGTGCTAGGATGAAGAAGTCGACTTTATTAAAAGTGTGTGTTAAATTGTTTTAAGAATTAATGTTGTTCTTAGTTAAGAAAAAGAAATCAAAATGTTATTTTACTCTGTATGTATATGTATTTACTGTAGTATTTTTGTTTTCTTTTACACATTTGAATGTCATAAAGGTTGTAAAGGTTTAAATAAACCAAACACAAATATAAAAATAAAAACTCTTCTTCAAACAGCCCTCTGATCCTCTCCTTACTTCCTCCATCATTCCTGACTGCCTATCTGCCATCCAGTTCTGGTGTGCCTTCAATGATCACTGCCTCAACGCCAGCAAGACTGAGATCCCACCCATTGGGACTCCTGCTCCCTCTCTCTTCCCCTCACACTGGCCACCCTCCGTGGGCTCTCCCCCTTCTCCTTCATCTGAAGCCAGAAACCTTGGAGTCATCTTCATCTCCCCTCTTTCCTTCCACCCTCTCATCCGGGACCTTGCCAAGAAGGCCCACTTTCAACTCAACCTCCTGAAAGTAATCCTTCCTTTCCTCACTTTCCCCCAGAAGCTTAATGTCTCTAGAGCTCTGCTACTCTCTAGGCTGGACTACTGCAACAGCCTCTTCCTCAATTTACCCTCTTCCTCTCTAAGTCCCCTCCAGCTTATCCAGAATAGGTCTGCAAGACTTATTCTTAGCCTCAAGACCAGGGACCGCATATCTCCAGCCCTACAATCTCTCCACTGGCTCCTGGTTGCTGCAAGGATCAAATTCAAATCCATCTGCATCATCCACAAGGCAGTCTGGGGCTAGGGACCACGCTATCTACAGCTAGCTCTCACCAAATACTCCCCCTCCAGATTTTTACACTCCTCCGGCACCAACTCTCTGTGTGTGAAGTGCTTCTTTAAACAGTGAGCTGGTGGCTGATCTCTTACTTCGGCTGGCTCCTTCCTCTGGAACAGTCTGCCTTTCATCTCTGTCTTGATCCGAATCTCCTTAAATTCAGGAAGCTCCTCAAGACTTGCCTTTTCACCTCCTCCTTCCCCTGCTAAACTCCACAGTTGCTGAGATTGATAACCAGGTCCCTTATGTGTCCTCTGGGTCCTGGCCTCCCCCGCCCTAGCTTTCAGCTCACGTCCGCTCTCAGCACTTGCCGATTGGCTCCCACCGGCCTGTGCTATCTCGCAGGCCTGCACTTATTGTTTTTGTCATTTGACCACTCTTACCTAGTGATCTCTGCCTGGCACTTACCAGCTGCTTGCAACTAATTCTCTAGCACTTCCCTTTGTGGCACTCCCAGCACTTACCCCCAGCACTCTTCTGCTCTCTCACTCTGCACTTGCACATTGTGAATGCTCACAAGGCCTTGTAGGACAGCCTCCCTCTTTCTCCGTTGTTACTATAATTGCCTTTCATTCCCATGTACCCACCACGTTGCCCGGTGAGCCCTTTGAAACACAATTCACTTGATGTATAAGCGCCTTACAAATTCACAATAAAATAAAAAAAATAAATCTCCATCTATAAAATGCAAGTTTACCCTGTTGTGCCAACGACTAAAGAATCAGGCTCTAAATGTTATCTCTTCATCCACCTACCAGGGATTCAGAAAAAGATTTGCCATGTTGAGAAACTAGAACATTCAGAGGGATCCCTTAGACAACATGTGTGGATACTTGAAGCACAAAGCCTCACTCATTATACGCTGACAGCAGTGCTTGGGAGAATGCTTGTCTCTCATCTGCGCTGCAACATTTAATGAGAGAAATACTTTCTTCCCCTTCCCAAAGGAAATAGGATTTTCTTACCAAGGGTACAGCCAAGAGGCAATGGAGGGTGATAAGCATGCCAACTCCATCTCCCTCCTACACTGATAACAGAGTTTAATAATACCAAAATGCTGGTAAGTATTTTAAATACTGCCTTCCCATGGCCTGGACTACGAAAACAATTGTCCAATCAATTTGAAATATTGCCTTAGCCCATGGGAGGATGGTGAGTTCTTTAAAGCTGACTCTAAGAATCACAGAGGCTGTCTTTGGGCTGGGTGTAGAGTCTGTTTACAGCTGGGAAGCACCAGAGAAGAAAATCCATTGAGTCCAGCAGAAGGCTGTTGTGAGGGGCCAGGAATCATATGCAGACACAGAGGAGTCAGGTCTGTGGTTACAAACCTTTATTCAAAGTAAAAGGGGTTCGAAAATGTCAAGATGTTCAAAATAAATGTATGTCCAGTGTCCAAAATCCTATCCTCGCTCTCACACTCTAAAAACAAACTCTAAGGTGCAAAGGGAACTGTTTCTGCTTCTTGAAGTGTACACATGTTCAAATCCAACAGAAAAGTTCCAAATGGTCAATGTTCACAGTTCCAATGTGGGAGACTCTCTTTTCCAGGAATCTTTCCACCAAAACTAAATGTTCAAAACCAACTCCAACCAAGGATTCCAGTGGTCGATGTTCACAGTTTCAATGGGGATGACTGCCTTGTCCAGGAGTCTTTCCATCCAAAGCAAAATTTCAAAACTAACCAAGTTCTGCTGATCAAGAGGATAGCTCTCTCCACCTGTACTGCAACTCACTCTAGGGGATATGGCTCCCTTCCCCCAGATCTCACATTCAATACAGTTCAATTGTCAAGAAAATTTATCTTCCTTCAAATTCTCTTTTCATAGAAGCACCATTTGGGTGCGAGTCCCAAACTCACAAAACACCAGGCATGTTCCCCTGACAGGGTGTCTTGTCCCACTCCTGATGGGTGTGAATCCCAGGTCCTCTCTTCAGCTGTATTCTCTCCTGACAAGACTTCATAGAACAATCTCTCATTTTCTCAAAATGACATGCAAGTCAAAATCCCAGTGGCATGAGTCCTCCTTTGGATTCCCTTATGCTGCTTTACACACACTTGACTTTTGCCTGGTATACTCTCCTGCCAGGTTTTTGAGCATACTTGTAATGGCTTCACAAAGTTAACAAGGTGAGGGGTTATCCTTCTCTGACCCTGACCTCCCTCGGGCTTTGTTTCCTTTGTAGTGCAAGTCCCAGATTCGTAACAATTATGATTTTGCAAAGTTCACAAGGTAAGGGTTTTTCCTTCTTTCCCCTGGACCTCTCTTGGGCTTTGCTTCCCCAAACTAGTATTGTGGGTCCCAGGCCCTTCTTGGTCTTTACCAAGTTTGCACTGTGGGTCCGAGACCCTGCTTGGACTTCCCCAAGTTTGTTATGTTCGTCCCAGACTCTTCTTGGTCTTACGCAAGGTTTTACTGAGGGCCCCAGACCCAAGTCTCCCTGTCTAGGGCTTTTGTTACACAGCCTGGCAGTGCTTTGGTGTCACATCCCTTTCCATGGGCTCACTGGATTTCTCTTTATGGCTTCTCAGCATCTACAGTGAGCATCTGTGGTCTGGATGATGTCCCAGTCTCTGCTGCCTTCAGGAAGCACTACTTGCTTCCTTGTGCTATGCTTCACTTTCCGCGAGCCTCTCCAAAGCGCATTGATCACTGGACTGTCCTCTTGCGCCTTGTGGCTGTCTGGACTCCTGCACCACCAGTACCTTGCTCTGCCATGAACTGGCAAACTCCTGCTTTCACCTGCACTTCCACAGTGAGGGAGCCTGCAGTTTCCCTCTGGAGCACTGCTGGTTGTGATGAAACTGGCAAAGTCATTCATGATTCTCCAGCAGTGACCTCCTACCATGTGGCCAGCGGATGTCAGTCGCTATCTGATCCTAACCCTGGGAGAGGATATATGAAGGAGTATCACATAGGAGGAGACAGCTGTCAGGGGGAGGTGGTGACTCCATCAGACAAGGCACAGTATTCTCCCCTTCCAGAAACCTGTTCCTTTCTGTCACAGTAGACAACATTGCATTTGTACCTCAAATATTCAAAACACACATATAACATCACCTATTTCTGATGTTTACCAGTTTAAAATCTTTGAGCAACATCATTTTAGAAATTCAATAGTATCTTTGGACTTTGGCTCCATAAAGCCTCAAGTACTAAGACGAAGAAGAGTAGGAAGGAGTTGATGCTGACTAAGTGAAACCTGAAACCTAATGAGCAGAGTAGTTGTTGGGCTGTACCTAAAGTGCACAAGATTTTAAAAAATTGAATCCGTGCTCAATGCAGCAGAACGGGAGAGAACCTTGCCGGAGAAAGTCGAGAGAGAGAGAGAGAAAATGTGCACATCCACATGGAGACTTGCAAACGTGAGTTACACATACTTGTGTGGCATGAAGCAAGGAGAGGCGCAGCAGGCAAACTTGAAGTACTGTTTAAGCATGGGGGGCCACAGCATAGCTCCTGGAGGTGTGGTCATGAAGGGAAGCGGCATTCTCCGGTCCAAGCCACAGAGGGAAGCCAGCGGGTGAACACAGAGCTGCAGGAAACGCAGGAGAAACGTCCACAAAATTCATAAATCTGAGACGCTGCAAACTACCGCTGAGTCTGTCCAGAGCCATTGGGGACCCTGAGGCGAACTGACACACATGCAATCAAGTGAATGAATTATGTAAGCCTGCTATTATGGACAACGTTGAAAGGCGGTTTAAATGCAAACACAACCCTATGTTAAAGCAATGCCCAAAAGGAAGAATATTTGAATACCGACAAGACAAAAGCCTTTGCATGAAATGTGGGGAAAGCTGGAGCAAGTGTTACCCTAAGTAAACATATTGAAACACAACAAAGTTGATATGGCTGTGGCATAATGGAAAAGATGGTGATACCAATAAGAAGACCTGGTAAAAGGAATACACCAGGCAGTTGACATTTGGGGAAAGATACCTGAAAGGGAGTATATCAGAAGATCTGCACGACCCTTGAGAAGGATACCTGGCAGGGATTATACCAGGCAATCCATCAGAGTTGTATAAAGTCTCTAAGTTTGTGGCAAGATACCTGGCAGAGATATATACCAGGATATCTAGGAGGGCCATAAAAGAAGTCCTGGCAACTAAATATACCAGGCATTTTGAAACTGCAATATACCGTTAAAACTGTGGGAGGATACCTGGCAGGGGAGTATACAAGAGGGTCTAAAGAGGCCATAAGAGCATTCCTGGCAGAGGAGTTTACCAGGCAATCCACCAAAGCTGTAAAGAAAAGTCTAAAATTGTGAAAGATACCTGGCAGGGGAGTACGCCCGGGGAACTGAAGAACCAATAAAAGGAATCCTGGCAGAGAAGTATACCAGGAGTTCCACCAAAGTTGTAGAGGAAAGTTTAACCATGTTACAAAATACCTGGCAGGAAAATATAGCAGGGAATTTGAGAAGCACATGCTAGAAGTCCTGGTAGGTTGATACACCAGGCACACAGACTTTTAACACTGTGACAAGATACTTGGCACGGGAGAATACCAGAAGATCTGAAAAGCTCACAAGAGTCCTGGTAATGGAGTACACCAGGTAAACCACTAAAGTACAATAGAAGTTAAAAAAAGCTTGTTGTGAAATGTATTATATGAACAAGAACTTAGTTTGAATCCAGTAACTTTGTGAATCCGGTAGAAAGAAACCAAGGAAGTGGTGAATGTCACGGATTGTATTGTTTAAACAAGAACTTCCTGAATCTAGAATACAGAGCCAAAGGAACATTTGGACAAAGAGACATTTCTGTGACACCAAGAAACTGTTGTTCGAAAGAGACATGTCTTCCATTCTACCTAAATAACCAGGGCAAGGGAGTCCCTCACCCTCTGGATCCAAGCGTTTCTCCTTGGAAAATACGTTCTGTTGGATTTATCTTTATATTGTGGTTATAAACACTTTTTACAAAACATAAGTCAGAGACATTTCCTTGCACCCTTTATTTATTTGTTTCTAGTGTGAGGATTAGATTGGAAAGTTTCGGACACAACAATGGTTTCTAAGTTTCTAATGACCTGACACAGACTGCTCTTTAATGTTACTTTCCTAGGCAGGGAAACACTTGTTTAGGATAGGGTTAGAGAGGCGTTTATCCAACCCGTTTCTGTTAAATAAAAACTTTTGACAAAGCGAATATTGCAGCTTTGTGCCCACCTGTCATTTCCGACCCCTTACATAACGCCCAAGGTTCAATCCATTTTTAGGGGCCTACACAGTTTCCAGTGTTATCCCAGTGCCCTCCAATTCTCACCAAGCTGTTGGGGTGCAAGAGTTCCCCCTTCACTTCTTTGGGATAGCAGTCTGAGGCTCCTCCTCCTGCTAGAAAGAGATCATGCAGCCAGGTCCTTCTGGCAGGGCCTCTCTCACACTTACTGAGTCTTTTCTTGCTTTTATACTGGCTCTAGTCATTAAGATTTGGGGAAAGACTAGACTACTGACAGTGGTTCTCATTCGGGGTGATCATTATTACTCCTCACCTCTTTCTCGTCTCAGTTGTTGGGGACAGAATGGACCACTGACGATGGTTCTCATTAGGAGTGTTCATCGTTCCTCCATACTTCTCCCTCATCACAGTACTTTGAAAGTGATCTTCATTCAGGATACTCCTATTCTTACTCGTCCCAGTACTTTTTAGGGGAATGGTAGGAAAGGTACAACCCATGACTCCCTTAGGGGATAGATGGTATTAGGGTTGTAAGAAGGGGGTTAAGGGTCCATTGATCGGTGGGGAAAGCATTTCTCACCCGATGATGTTTTGTCACTCCCTTGAGGGTTCCCTCTCCCATGTGAACCTCACTCATATAGCCACCCCCAGGGTCAGGATAAGGTAGCAGCTTCTGCCCCTGGCCACTTGGGAAGAGGTCACAGCTAGGAAAGAATTGATGACACCATTGGATTCATCACAGTGTGCTTCAGTGAGGGAGAAGCCAGCCCTTTGAACCTGAGAACAGGGAGGTGCTTAAATGAGGAAGAGACAAGCCCCCGGCACCCCAGAAGAGGGGTGTGTTCAAGTAAGGTTTAAGATATCTCCTTGAATCCAAGATGCAGTGTGTGCTTCAGTGATGCGGAGTGGAGCTTGTGGTCCCAGAAGAGGCATATGCTACATTGAGGAAGAGGAGAGCCCCTAGAATCCCAGAATATGGGTGTGCTCCAGTTAGAGGAAGGAGGGTCCCTTGAGAAGAAGATACTCCAGAGATCCTTCACCCCTATGTTGGGTGGGGTGGGTCAAAACTAGTAAGAGAGAGTGATTGTGATCCCTGGAAGAAGAGTTGTGTACTGGAGGGGAAGAGGCCCACAACCCTGTTAAAGGGGATAAAGTAACAGAGAGAAGGTTAGTCCCAAGAAATGTAGGACTTTTGGGACAATTGACGAAGGTTTAAAAACTTAACTCCCAAGAGAGATGGAGAGGCCTTATGCTTGCCAGAAGAAGGGCTAAGGATTGAGCCCTTGAACTGACTAAGTAAGGGACGTTCTGGAATGCCTTTTTGCTCCTATCCCTTGTATATAATCCTGAGTTCAAGGGCTACATTTTCCAATAACCTTTATATTACAGACATCCTGAATCAAATTTTCATGCAATAGGTTTCTGGTTTAACAATATTCTGCCATCTTTATCTGTGCATATCCTGGGCCATGTCACAACAAGACTTTGAAACTTCTTCCCCGTCAGCATCAGACTTGCCCCCACACTCCTACAATTCTGAAAATAACTCAAGACCAACCTCTTCAAGGAGTCGCTCCTTCTCAACACCTAGGCCATCACGTTGCCCCCACGCATCCTGTCTTACTAGACACCATCCGCAACTCTCCTATGCACCACACGGTACAGCTGTACCCCTGCTCTGTGCCCCTTTGTATCCTACCCTCTGCTGCATAAATGTTCTGTTGTTACCTCCGAATAGTGCTCTGTTATGTATCTGTACTGTTTTATACCTCTGTAAATTTCTCTGTTGCTTCTCGAAGCTGGGTCTGCACTCAATAATACAACACTAATAATAACATGTAAAGAGATTCTGCATCCCCACAGATAGCACACCATGTACTCATGAATCAGCAAAATACTGTTTAAAATGTTATTTTTCCCACTCCTTCATGCAAAGACATCTTCCAATAGGAACACAAGGATATTTCATACATGGCAGCACATTGGAAACACCTTAGTAATGTAGCCAATAGGGTGAAACCTGTAAAAAAAGAGGCATAATTGTTAAAAACTCATTTCACAACAATGCCATTTACACACTGTGAGGGGTCTGAAATGTGAGGTGGTCAACTTTTGGAGGATTGCTCAAAATGTGCCATTTTATTAAATTAAAAGTTTCAACTAACGCCTTACTATCCCTACCCTGACAAGGATTTCTCTGCCTATCAAAATCTAAAGGAAACATTCTAACA
Source organism: Ambystoma mexicanum (assembly GCF_040938575.1). Lineage (NCBI taxonomy): Eukaryota > Metazoa > Chordata > Amphibia > Caudata > Ambystomatidae > Ambystoma > Ambystoma mexicanum. The sequence continues at coordinate 426,263,827 of NC_090932.1, read as the reverse complement.
AAGGATGACTGGCCCTCACACTTAAGTACAAAATACACAAGAAAATATATGGCAATTTACAAAAATATCAACAATGGTATCGCTCATATGATCACAGTCTCTCTTTGTAACCTGGGTGAGCTCCTCTTCCCCAGGTTTCAAGTTAGGTTCAATTCCAATGTTCAACATAAAGAAACAAGGAAATCTGGGTTTGTACCACTTCTGTTTAAACAATGTTCAACCAACAAAAAAGATGTATTCTTCTTCTTTGAGTAATAATGTCCACTTCCTCAAATAGCACCAGTGAGTTTCGGAGTCACGTTGCTTCGCCACAATGTAGACATGTCAAAAGAGGAAATACAGTTCATTGTCAGATTCAAAGAAACACAACATCTGGCAAGGTGAAAGAAACACAGCTTTTTGGTAGCACCTCTCAAGGTTCTCTTTATAATTCAATTAATCACTGTTTATATCTTTTTTCGGGATGACTTCCCAGCACCACTACTTAACCTGGATAATTCTCATGCGAGGTTAACTTCTGTAAGAATTCACTATGCAGATCTACTCACCTACCCCATAGTGTTTCCCATGCAACTGTGCTTTTGAAGTTTTAAATCTATTGACAACCAAACATTGTATCACAGCTTCAACAATCTGCAACTTTTTTATTAGTAACTTTCCAGCAAATAGAATATTCACATCAGGCTTCCTCAACACTTCCAAGTAAGCAAGGCACTCTTCCCCTGAACATTCACATTTCAGAAGGGCAGCCTCTTTGCCATTCTTGTCTTTCTTTCACATTAACAACCACACTTGACCTTAAAGCTGTAATATTACCTTTCTTCCTTATGGCTTTAGCAATGTGAGTAATACCAATTCTTAGGAAAATATAAGAAGCAGCAGGCTTCACGTTTTACCACCTTGTATTCACCTTTTCGGTCTCTGCTCACCAAAGCAATTTACTTGCATATCTAGTGTTAGTCTCGGTTGGCTGAACACAATCCTTGAACAACTCTGAGCTTGGGCAATACTTGCATCCCTCTTGGCCGAGGGAAATGCCTGCATCATTATTGGCTTTGGGAAATGCTTGTTTTACTAGTTGCTTGGGCAATGCTGGTTTCACTCTTGGCTTGGGCAATGCGTATTGCCTTAAACTCACAATTCAATGTTCAGTCACTGAATTTCAGTGCTCCATCATCTTCAACAACTTTACATTTGACTTATTGGTTCATCTTTACATCAGAATCACTTTTAAAGCACACACAACCAGACTTTCATCTGGTTTCAGATGTTTCAAACTTCAATTAACAAGGTTTGAAGTGTTTTACTATTTTGCGAGTGCTATGGAGAAAGTTCACTCATCAGTGAGTGCTACTTTTTTAACTTCCCATTGTCTGACAATGAACTGTCAGTTTATTATGGCTTTCACTCGTACACGAGTGATTCTACTTGGCTACAGTTGCCTGACTTTGTTAATGCAAGGGATCAGAACGCTTAGTAACACTTACCAGTTTCTGAAGGACTTTAACTGCTTCATACACCCTTCCTCTGTGAAGGTGTCCTCTTCCTCCCCATGCAGTCACGGAGCTGCTCTCCCTCCTAGGACCCTCGGCTGCACACCAACACTCAGGCAGAGGTCTCAGGCATGGTTCTTGCTGTACAATCTCTGCAATCAGTTTCACTTTGGGAAAAGCATTCTTCTTTTATGCATTCCGCTGCGCAACCTCTACACTTCAGATTTAGGGGGAACAGGACTCTCTCAACACAGGCAGCTGAAATCTGCCTAGTCAATGTCCCAGCGCCCCTTCTTAACACCAACTTCTGCTTGGATTGCCAACTACATGCTCTTGCTCTGCTACTGCTACTGCTACTGCTGTGACACAAACTCCATCTGCATCTAATGGCATGTACCTGAGGGGGCCTCATAAACCTCCTTGCTTCCTCAGGTGTGGGTAGTTGTGCTTAATAAGCAGATCACTCCAGCACCCTTGCTAATTAGCCCCCTTCCTCGTCCCAGTACTTAGGAGATTGTGGGCCTTGTAGTCCCAACTAACAGATATAGGTTTTCTTGTCAGCTTTTTATTTTTAAATGCAAATGTGCTTCTCTTAGAGGCATTCACGTAAATGCTACAAGAGTTTACTTTAAAACGAGAAGGACGTTCATTTAGACATTTTTTTAAAGTTTTCTTTCACTGTATCTCTGGGAGTCAGGTATTTTCAGCCATAGAAGTCTCAAATGGTCTTTCCTACTTTGGGGTATTGAAAGCTCTCATGTTAGCTTCATCCACATCCACTGGCTTAAGGTGTGGTTTGGACAGGTCATAACGACAATTAGCCATTGCCTGTCTTGGCAACTTTAAAAGGTTCTTCCCTTTTAAAGATACATACCATATCTCATCCCACGGGATCTCCTCACTGCTCTGGGCCTTGTCTCATCACCCTCAAGGGCAGGATTAGGAATCATCTGCCTTTGCCTGGCCACATAGAAGGAATCTTTAGTCAGGGGTTCAGTGAGGTATCCGCAGGAATAATCTCAACATGCACCTTCCTCTTTTCATAGTGAAAATTTAAGAAGAAGTAAGAATAATTTGAGACAAAACAAAGACTTTCAGATCAGTAAACAATACACTTCTGGATACATTATTATCAGCAAAGACTGCCCTTGGAATAAAAATGATCTTGGTTTACTCTCAGACCCCATGAAAGGCAAATGTGAAGTTTACTACATTAATGACACTATTTGTAACTTTTCAATCTCCTCTTATATGAAAACATGAAATATGGACAGCCCATTTCATGGGTTTAGAATTATTCCCATGTAACTTTTGACGCAAAACATACACGTTTTCGATAGGTAATCAACAAGATACTGGAAAAGGGTTCATATTTAAATTGATTGTGTGAATGTTCGAAGGGACAGTAGGAGTCGGGTAGAAAGAAGTATTCTATATTCTCCAAGTTGTCATGTCATTTCAACAAAACAAATGACTTTGTCGTACTTTACTTCGTGTCAAGTACTTTGAATTTTTACTTACCTTTTTTGTTTATTTGGGGGCACCATGCTCACCATTCCCCTTCACTGCCATACCTACCTCAAAACCCTCCCCAATCCCCATTTACCCTTTAATCCACAACTACATATAAATAAATGTAAGTAATTTGAAGTAATTAAAATGAAGTAAATTACTGCAAAGTCATTTTCTTTGTAAAAACAACGGGATACCATTCTACACCCACAAAAACCTCTCATAGGAACCATTCAAGGTGGAAGACATGTGCCTCCAAGTTCCTGGACTTGGTATTGAGCATAGTAAAAAGGGAATTTTGGGATTTGTTGGTTCCTACTACTAATCTTTTTGTAAAACCTCTCTTGATGTTTCCCAAATCTATACATTGCACCTCTAATTTAGAATACACTTAAACCAACCCGCTTATTGAATACCATTACACAGGGGTTGTTAATTTTTGGCATCCTGAGGTGCATAGAATTGGAATGCTTCATTAGTTTTAGCTATTAGTTGGCACTGAAAGCGCTACCTTTAAGCCGAAACTATTGTCATTAAAATAAGAGTTTTAAATTAAGCGCTTAAAATAGGAGCTGTGAATGAGGGTCTGTAATGCCTTTCAATGGACATGAAAAATGAGGATGCATACATATGCTTTTGGTGTTATTTGGTTATGTGTCAGTTAATGCCCATTTCTATGTCAAATATGTATGATCATCCGCCCTTTCCATCCATCCCCACTCGAAGCCACAGCCCTTTTGCACTCTTTCCCTGAATTTGTATTGTGTGCTGAATCGAGAAGCCAATTTTACTTCTGCCATGTGTTAATGTTTCTAATAAGTTATTTGACATGTTTTCGATTAGTGTTTTTAAGTTATGTAATCTATTTTAAAGTATTTAGTGTTAACAATAAACAACATAGTTATGGATATATTGTATTGCAAAATGTCTCAGAAAATGTCCATGTACTAGTTGTGGGTGTTGGTTTAGTGTTTTGTGATTTATGCAGTACCTGATTGGATGTTCATTATGTTACTGATGTCAGTATGGTGTGATTGGGTGTAGAGTGTGTGCTTTCTTGCACAAGGTAGCCATTTTCTTTCACTGAATCCTAGTTTGCAGCCGATTAGGGCTCTACGGGCTCTGGTGTGTGAACCCGATTTTTGAAATTAGAGCCTAATTTTAATCAGTCTAGGCGTGACAATGGTACCTTCCAGGGATTTAAACTGCATCCTTACTGTTTCTGTGGAGACAGAAACATCTTAGAATGTTCTGAGCTAACTACTTGTTTGCACACACTAGTGTCCGGAGCCTGTGACTTCAAAAAATTAAAGTTTCAAATGTCTCATGGCTTCAAGACTCTGGGGATTCTAGAGCTCTGTGAATGGTTGTATTTATCATCAGAAGTCTGCAGGGTTGATTTCTCTAGTTCTCACCCCTTAAATTTTAAGAGTTTGTGAAATGTTTAAATTTAAAACTTTGGACCAAACACTGCACTGAAAATCACGCAGTGCACCGGCAGCTCTCACTTGCTGTCTGCAAAGTTTCCCATTGCAGCCTGCCTGTGTACTCGATTAGCTCTTGGAGGCTATGTTTGCTGTGCTGTCCGTACCCAAGAACTTGTAGAGCACCTTTTCCAGCTCCTGCTCCACCGTCATAGATTGGTCCATGGCGGGTTGCGTGGTGGCGGGGGTGGAACCTAGCCAGCACCAGGCACAGTGCCTTGCAGGGGCTGTTGAACTCTCCCTGTGCTTCTCTATGGCTCATACGGGTCCCGTCATTTTCTGAGTGGGGAACAGGAAAGTGAACAGTGGCCTCACAACACAACTGGGGATGTACCCGGGGATCTGGTGCACTCGCTGGTAATGAATATATCTTGCAAGGCCTCTATACATTGCAATGTAAACAATCCTTAATGCTAGGAAGTGTGGAGCATGACTGAAAACTGTTTCATAACGATGTTCCCACACAGCATGACAAGCTTCTCATGCTAGCTTCATGTTATTATTGTTTTCACAGAGGGGATAGGTGGGCAGAGCTCTTCATTGACCTGCTTTGCATGGGCAACATAAAATTCTGTGTGTTCACCTCACTTTCGATAGCTTATGATGGTAAATGACATGAAGAAAATGTGTTTGCTTGAGCGTGTAAACATGCTCGCTCCTTCATTTTGAGATTCTCTGGTTGTGGCACCCATCACCAGACTGATAAAGAAGGGAACAAAGTTTAAGTGGAGTGGTGAGGCAGAAGAAGCCTTTTGTCCTGTTAAGGAGAATTTCATTTCAGGACCAATCTTACTACATCCTGATATTGAGCAGCCATTTTTTCTGGAAGCTGATGCTTCAGATGTGGCCAAGGGGGGCGTTTTTTCTCAAAGGCATCGCAATACAGGGCAGCTTCACCCACTCGTGTTTGATTACAAAAGGTTTACTCCTGCAGAACAGAATTATACCAACTCAGACAGGGAGTTGGTATCCATCAAGGCAACTTTTCAAGAGTGGAGGCATTACCTTCTAGGTGCCAGGCATTGTTTAACGGTTATAATTGACTACAGAAATGTTACGGCTAGTTTGGTCTTCCTTTTTTTAGAATATGATTTTGTCATCACTTTTTAAGCCTGTGCAACAGAATAATAAAGCAGATGCTTTATTGAGGTGATATCCAGGAATTTCCAATAACAATTTTAATCTTTCCACAACTCTGTTTTCCGAGAAGAATTTTATAGTTGGAGAAGTCCTGAAACTGAAGATTTTGGTGAATTGATCAAGCAGCAAATGCCTGCAGAGCAGCTTCAAGACTGGGAGAAAGAGGATCCAGTTAGACAAATTCAACAAGGGTTGCCGTTTGTGGATTCTAAATGGTTTTTGCCAACAGAAGATCTTTCGAGAGGAGGCCTTAACATTTTGTCATGACTTCCCGTTAAGAGGACATCCTGGTTTCAAAAAGACCTTGGAAATGCTGAGGAGAGAATTCTGATGGAAGAGCATGCGTGAAGATGCCTTGAACTATGTGCAAACTTGTGAAATGCGTGTTTGGGCTAAGTCTGAAAATCAGAAACGGTCTGGATTGTTAGTTCCCCTGGCAATTCCTCTCTGTACTTATCACACACTGTCTATGGATTATATTGTGAATTTACCTCCTGATAAAGGATGCACTACCATCCTAGTAGTGGTGGATTTGTTAACCAAAGCTGGACAATTAATTCCCATTAAAGGCGCAGCCACCGCTCCCACTTTGGCGCAAGCCTTTTTACAGAATATCATGAATTTTCACAGTTTACCAAGCCAAGTGATATTAGACAGAGGACCTCAATTAATTTCTAGGTTTTGGCAAGCTTTGTGTAAGGAACCAAAGATTGAGATCAATTGAACTTCTAGCTATCATCCTGAAGCCAACGGGCAGACCAAGAGAGAGAAGAAATGAGATGGAGAAATACCTGTGTTGTTATTTGACCTCAGACAAAAGTTGGATAGATTTGTTATGGTTAACTGAGTTTTGCCATAATAACACAAGTAAGGATTCCACTTCTATGTCATAATTTTTTGTCAGTCAGGGTTTTCATCCACGGTTTTTAAGGCTATTTACGTTTAGAAGTGGTGGAAGTACCCGATGTTGAGGACAGAATTCAAACTATGGGCGAAAACCTAGAAAAGGCAGTGCAGGCATTACAGACAAGTAAGATCAGTTACTGTTAATGACTCCAATCAAGCATTCCCACTAAGTCAGTGCCTTGTCTGGGATCGCTCAAGGGAAGCCCTTATTTATATATTTTTATGACAAGTTATAATCTGGATGAGGAACCCTTGTATAACGCGCCTCTCTTAGAATCCCCTGACCCCACTGAGCCAAGAAGTAAGTTTGTTTTGCAAATTAAAAAGGTTTATTTGAAAAATTAAACAATAGATATATATCACACTTTTATAAATAAATTGATAATTGATAACACACTTGTGAATATGAGCAGTAATCAGCAATAGGTAATCCTACAGTGACACAGTTATTGGTTATTTATGAATAAGACAGAGGACTAAGGTAGCAGAGAATGCTTTATATGGTTCAAGGAAATGCAAGGTGGGACAGAATGCAACACAGAAATAATTTGATATGACTTCAGCAAAAGATAATATGATTACTTTTTTCTGACAATTCACTCCCCCCTATGCAATGTAAGGAGATGGAAGTAACACACACAGTATTCAGGAATACAATCACAGTACCATCCGAATTCAGTCCCCCCCTAGCAAGCTTAGAGAAACAGGGATGATTTTAAACACAGGCAAAGTACTTTAAAGGTGGTATGCAAAGAAGGGAAAAATATTCTAAAAATGAGTTTTAATTCCCTCTAGAGGTTCAGGGTGAGTGCGAGATACTTTAAATCAGTTCAGGCCAGCCCTATCAATGATTCAGGGCTGGTTACCAGGTTGAAAACGGAATTCCGTAATGGAAGCAAAAGACAAATATTTTTACACGTGGCTGAAATGAAACAAAATGTCAAATCGCGGCAATTTAGTCGCGTGCGTCAAACGCCATTATGAAGGAATTATAAGGAGTAGCAAGTCGGTTTAGAGCTTGTTGGAAAGGTTAGAATCTCAGCTTTAAAATAGAAGTGTCCCGCAAGAAAGTGGAAAGTGAATGTCCCTGTCTGGGTTCCAGTGGCTCTTTTTTATGTCTTTTGAAAATGGGTGTGGATGCTAACTTTCTTTGCCCAACCTACTCACGATTTGTTAGGTCAAGGAGTTCTCTTTGACCTGATTTGAGAAGGGAACAGTGAGTCAGAGTGATGAGGTAGGTTTATGGTCAGAGGATCCTCCCCTTGTCAAATTGCACACAAATCTATTTCTGATCCAAATACCCATTTATCTATGTACCATTTTTCTAATATTATATGTCCAGTTAACATATTTTCTGTAGCACCAAACCATCCGATCCCTGTCTTTGTAAGATGTTGTGTCCACTTTTGACAGAATTCTGCCCTTTTCATCCAGATAACGACATCTAAACTTTTCCAGATTTTACACAAATGTGCACAAGGGATATGGGTTTCAGATGATAAAGTGTCAGATTTTTAACATGCATACATTTGGAGTAACAACCTTATTTTCTGCTACTACTCCCCAGAACATACCACAGAGTCCTGACACCTCTTAAAATGTGCACAGAAAAATCACAAGAATGATGCTATTAATTATATAAATTTGAGAAGTCTGTAACATGAATTATCCATCTTTTTAAAATTATGCTCTGGCCCAGAGGTGTGTGGTTTCCCAAAGCACATGGTGGAATTTCTGGTTTGTCCACTTCCTCCAACTCAAGTTGCTCACAGAGGCACTGCCCCTCCCCGTTTCTCTCAAGAGGAAGCCATTTACGACCCCCCGTAATTTAACATTTGCCTGAGCCAAGGAAGACTCATTGTTCTGTTTCCCTCCAGTCCAAGGTGTTCCTCCCCTGATTCAATCAGGGAGGTGTCATCTCCTTTTGGTGGGGGCAGCAGAATGCAGCCAGGCCTGGGAAGAGTGGCTAAGCAAGTTTCAACTCTTGTCGGGGGTAGTTGCCGGGCAGAATTCACTCTCTTCAAACCAGGCTTCAGCCAAAAGTCACTTTTGTTCCCAGTTTTTCTTCATTCAAAACAAACTTACAATTTTTACACATGCAGCTAGAATGCTGATTGTAAGTTCAAAACTATGACATTTAACAGTTGCAAACTATGTGACACTCAACAGTAGGTCACTCACCTATTTTAAACATTTAGATTTTAGTGTCTTTCAGTCCAATTTAACTTATGCTGCTGACACCCACAGCTCAGCCATTTTCATTTTGAACATTATTTTAGGCTCTTTCTTTTCCCAGATTTTGTATGCACACAAGACTACATTCTACCAAATGTCTGCTGGTGTTCAGTGAGATTTTTGAATATCTTGCAATGTTTAAAATAGGCATTTTGAGCTTGCATTCAGAGAAACAAAGGTGATTTCAAAGCGCTTTTGAGCCAAACGGCACTGCTGTTTTTCCTTTGGCACACATTTCACCCATGGCACTCCTGGCCCATCACGCTTGCACTGGTGGGTAGCAGGTCAGGGGAACATTTTGGTCTGCGCCAAAACTGCACAGTTTTCCTGGATTCTGGCGCAATGTGGGCTTTTCCGCCCTCTTGGATTTCCTAAGCCCACAGCACCCATTGTTGCAGCATAATAGTCCAAACGTGGGTCAGGACACCCAACATTACAAGAGGTTCACTGATCGGATGCGTAGACATGCACCAGAATATCAGAAAGGGGAATTTGTGTGGCTTTCTAACAAAAACATAGCCCTGAAGGGAAGGAATAAATTCAGTCCATGTTACATCAGCCCATTTGAGATTGATCAGCTAATTTCCCCAGTTCTGGTCTTGATGAAATTGCCAAATGGTTTGAGGGTACACCAAACTTTACATTTGAGTTTCCTTAAACCATTCCAGAAGGGAACTTGGCTACATAGAGCTCCTGATCCTGTTCTCTCAGATGTTGTAGATAATGAGTATGAGGTACAGACCATTTTAGAATCTACAGTACTTCGAGGAAGTCTGCAATATCTAGTGGACTGGAAGGATTATGGTCCTGAGGAGAGATCTTGGGTGAGGGCGGAAGACGTTCATGCTCCTAGGTTGGTTAGGCGATATCACTGCTTTGGTCTGACAAACTATGCCCTGGGAAAGGGCATTATGGGGGGCACTATCAGCGTTCCACTTAGTTCATTAGCTAGGCAAGATCTCAGACAGCGCACGGCTGGAGTAAGATGCAGGAAACCAGCGAGAATCAAAAGAACATTATTTATTTTATGATAAAAGTTTCAATCCAATTTTCCTTAAACAGTGCATTGTAGGAGTCAGGAATGATCCCAACTCAAGATGGTAGCAACAATTCTGAATGCTGATTGGAACAGCAGCAGCTTCTGTGAGGTAGTTTGGAATGTTGTGAAAGGTTTTAAACTGCCTTTTATTCAGACTACCAGCAAAGAAGGTCACAGATTTTGTAACTCCTGTCAAAAATCCAGTGAGGAATATTTTAAGTGTAACTAGAGTATCCTGGGACACAAGAGAAAACAGAGAATAATCCAAAGAGAAGTGACAGTGAGTGCCAGCAGAGGAAGCTAAGTGAAAATCTTGTTTAGTTATTGTATTTGTGGAAAGTGTTCTTTAATGCTTGCTAAATTGAACAGGAAACATGCAGAGGACTAGTCAATTTCATATTGAGGCTTTGTCAAGCTCTTGAGTTTTAAAGTGTGACATTTTTCTGAATATTGAAGTGCATTGGTTAAAGACTAAAATCACTAGCTAAAGTGGATTTACGCGCGTAGTAGTAATAATATAAACTAACCATTTTAACATTGTTTGTGGGTGCGCGACTAATCTTTTGCTCTCGGGTATGCGCTATCATTATTTTCTGGGTGTGGTAAAGCAGTGCCGTAAATTGCCTCAATTCTCTAAGCGTACCATTTTTGGAGCTGGAGAATCGAATGGCATTAGAGAAACAAACCCAGTTGCGCGCGATCAACGTGACATGCATGTTCCATCCCAACTGACTCTTAGAAGGGGAAGTGTCACAATCCAGAGGCGCACACACTTGAGGAGTCCACTACAAGACAATGTTAATACAGGGTTACATTCTAGGCGCTTTCAGTTTCCAGCAAGCCGGCATTATTTCCCTTTAAGAAAAGTCTTCAGTGGTAAGCCGGAACATAGAGACTGGAGATTGCCATGGCAACACTGGCGTCCTTTACACTTGGGTAAACTGTGTAAGGTCACGTGTATTCCTCCTTATTAGCCCTTCCGGTGTTCAGCTCGGTGCTGCTGAACAAACTTTGATTGTTGTTTTGGGTCATTGTTTTTTCTTGTTGCCAAACCCTGCTTCGGTTCTACGTTTTTTGCCTTTGCCTGCCCCTTGGATTCTGATTTGCCTCGTTAGAATTTTTGACCCGGACTGAATCTCGACCTGCTATTGGATTACCCTTGTTTGTAGTGATGCCGACTTTTATTTGTGCTTTCCTGGTCACGGTCCTGTCATTGTTCTTGTACTTACCTGAACAGAGTTTCTTCTTAGCTCCTTCTGCCTTTTCCCCGGTGCTCAGTTCTACCTTACCTTCGTACTTTAACACTGATCTTCAAGTGAGGACGCGATCGCGCGCTCCATGGGAAAAACCTTTCTCTTCATTTCTTCTACTCATCTGAGGACGCAAATATGTGCAACGTGGGAACGGATTGTTGCTCTTCATCTTTACACATCCAGTGAGGACGCAAATGCGTGCAACGTGGGAAGTACATTTGTTCCTTTCCGATTTTCTGCTAATGTTTATTTACCCTTGAGGTCTTCAGTCATATTTGCTCTACACTATCTGGATTCCACAGTAAGCAACTCCTAAGGGGGTTTCTGGAGCTTAGGGGATCTTGAACCCGAGGTTAATCCTGTTCTTGTTTCTACTGTAGTTGTTAACCAGACCACCTGCCTCTGCCTTCAGAGTTTCTTGCAAGGAACCTGCGCTTATTTGCACAGCTCTGTATTGTCTTTGGTCTGATCTTGAGTTTAGATTCAGTAAGGTTAATCTTGTTAACGTGAACACTGTTTCGTTACAGCTTGGTGATTCGTGGGATCCATCCATCCATCTTTCAATCAATAGGTCCCTCTGCATGTTATTTTAGCATTCAGTGGGTCACATTGTTAGGAAGAATGTATAACTTCACTACGTGTCAAGTCTGCTCGTGGAAGCTTTGGCTGACACTGACAGGAAGTTAGTTGAGACTCTAAGTTTCGTCAAGAGAGGTTGTGGTTTTCAAGTGTTGCTGAATCGGAATACAGTGCTTTCAAGTAGCCGTTCAAAGGCTTAATTCTGCATTGCTGTAGAGAGTTCAGAGCTAAGTGAATGTTTTTAAAAGACATCAGCACTAAGAGGCAACTAATACAAGTTCAAGTTCAAGAAGTGTTCCAAGGCTGTTTTAAGCCTCTTAGTGATGAGATAGGATTTCTAATTTAAAGGAGTCTGGAATTGAGACATGACTTTTCCTTTTTAAAGAACTGAGTAAAGAAGAGTTGCTTAGAGTACTTTGGGTTACTAAGAGACAAATAACTAGCAGTCAGCAGCAGAAGAGAGGACACATTGTCTGTGTATGGTTTAGTTCTGAGAAGAATTGAGGATATGAACATCCAATCGACTATCAGTAATAGGCAAATAGGTAAATCTGAAACTTAACAGTAAGTCTTACACACACATTAGATAGTTTAGAAGGGCAATCGAGATCACATTTAATATTTGTGTGTTTCTTCACAGGTCAGAGTGAGTCACCCAAAAATCATTTGCAAGGCTTCAAAGGGCAGCAACGCAGAATCTATCTGGTTTATTTTTTTATCCTCTTTCCCTTTCCACCTGGGGTTGTCAGCACAACAATTTTAAGTTTGGGGATTGCAGAGTTTGCAAATCTAAAGAGTCTGTAGGGGAATCGTCTGCTCCTACAGGAAGTAAGAACTGGGACCTGAAAACGTTTTTCTTGAGTTACTTTGTGGTAATGCCCAAGAAGCAACAAGCCTTGGTGGAGCCGATAATGTTAATAGCATGCAGCATGCAATGCTGTAAATGATGCCGCAGACAACTAAATCTACATTGCTTGTCCCTCAGCTTTTTCAAATTATTCAACCAATCAGAACATCTCTCGCCCTGGTAATTCAAGTGATGACTCGAGGGCTGTAAACAAGGTGCTCCTATTAACTATTTTGCTTCCGATCTATTCCATCACAATGGTAGGTGACGTTAAGTCCTGTGGCTTGATCATTTCCGTGCTTTTTGGTGAACTAAATTCTGGTATTGAAAGTGATGGCTACTGTGCATGATTAATAACTGCTTGTCACCACTTATTCCTGTGATATTTTGTAGGATGTGCTCTATAACATCTGCAACCCGTGAAGGCCTGTCCAGAGGATTGTCATCATCAGGAACAATGGTTTTCAGTCAATGGTGGAATATTTTTTTTCTGGTGCTATTTAATACATAGTTCTGTCTACTTTAAACTACGAGCACCAACAGGTGTAATACTTTGTGCATGGGAATAGGTTATCTTCGCATACCGAGGTGGGTGACTAGGGAAGCATGTGCTTGTAAAGGCGGCTGTGTGAAGAATAGATAGATCAAGAGGCTCATAAAACGAGTGTGATGTGGGTGAATGATGTGCTTAAAGAGAACAGCAGAGTGGTGGGTGCTTCCTTGTAAGTAGATCAATGTTATGACCCGTATACTTGAGGTTTGAAATGAATGACCATTTGTGTGGTTCAGCACACATGCGTGGCTTTTTTTTTCAAATCTACACTGTTGCACCATCACCAGGACAGCTGGAACTGATTGGCACTGTCAGCTGTCAACAGCATTATAAGCAGCTAAATACATACTGTCAGGCGCATGAGTTTCACAAGTGGCTGATCCGTTCTTAGCTTCCTGTTAAAACAATGGCTTGTAGCAGATATCCGTAGCAATCTTGCTGTTTCAGAGAATGGAATTTTATTTAGCAATTTGTAACGGTCATCTGCCAATGGTAGCAATGCGCATATTAATGTAGTACCTTGCTTTGTATTGCTCCTGTTTTGTTGGTCCCTCGGCTGCCTTTTATTCCGTCCTAGATTTGTAAACTGCTGTACACTTTTTAGTGATGCAGTATCTTCTCAGACTCGCATTACAGCCCACATCACCTCCCGAACTGCTAAAAGGGTTCAGGCATGACATAAAGGGACACTGGTCATCAATATGAAATGATCGCTTAATTGCCATAATACTTCAACCACATAATCCAACATTGTGTTCACCTAGGTTACACACCAACAGATTATTGTAAACTTCCAAATCCATTTCCTTCAGCCTGAGAAGCAGTGCAGCTTGACAGTAGCGTCCTTGGGTCCTTTCCTCTAAGGTTTTGCCGGCACACAGGCTCTGCAGATCCCGAGGACGTGCCAGCAGCACTGAGGTTTTGCAGCGGTGTGACGAGACCAGGCTAGGAGTGACAGAGGCTCTAAGTCGAGGCTTTGAAAATTCGGGGAGAGAGCCAGTGGCATAACACAAAATGTGGGGGCCTCGCTGCGAGCCATTCTGAGGGCCCCCCCAACTCAGCAACAAATCACGGTTCATGCTACCCACTGGGCAGGCCTAGATCATCATGCTTGCACAATACGCATGAACGTGCTGCTGAAGGGGTATGCCGCACACTGTACTAAGAGAAAGATATAAATATGTGTTTTAATGCAATATACAGCACACTTTGAGAATAATCGGCTAAAAAGCCAGAGTGTTGCAATTATTTTGTAGGGTAACACCAATCCAATACACGCTAGTCACCAACAGTGCACAGGAACATGAATGCTTTGCTATTAAAAATGTCATGGCACATTGAAAACAGGTCCCACTGGCTGCACAATGTAGACACTCCTAACACTACAGTAAAGCATGCCAGGCCACATTTAGTCATACCTAGACTGGTTGCACAAAAATGCCAGTCGAAGCAATAACACTCATCAAGAAGAGAGCACACACTGAAGCCCGGATCTCTGCTGCCTCCAACAACACGGCCAAACTCTTTAAAATCTGCACGGAACTGGTCCATCCTGTTGCGGTCTCCATCACTCCTGTTCCCTCCCAGGCCCTCTGCATGGCTCTGGCCTCGCACTTCTGTGCTAAAACTCAGGACATCCTGTCAACTATCTCCTCTTCCTCTCCCTCTTCCTCTCTCGGCCTCCCTTTGGCCATCTCTACCTCTCCTCCTCCTTTCTCCTCTTTCTCTCTGACAACACCAGACAAGGTTTCTAGACAAGTCTGATCCATGAAAGTGTCATCCAAACAGCTGCTCCCCTGCTCCTCCAGAACCATCACGGACCATACTGACCCCTTGCTGCACCTTGGCCGATTTCTGTAATCAGTCTTTCATCACTGGAACGTTCCCCTCTCCCATTAAGCACTCCCTTGTGCACCCACTCCTCAAGAAGCCGTCTGCCGATCCTACCTGTCCGGCAAACTATCGCCCAATCTCCATCACACCTTTCCTGGGCAAACTCTTGGAAAAAAGCTGGCCATCTCCCAGCTTACTCTCCACAATGAATCTGTTGGTTGTCTCCATGACCATCAGTCTGGCTTCAGAGCTGCCAGGGGCACAGAAGCCTCTCTCCTGAACACCCATGAAGATCTGGTCTCTAACCTTGATTCCAGCCTTCCTTCTGTCCTAATCCTCCTTGATCTTCCCTCTACTTTCGACACAGGCAGCCATGCCATCCTGATCAATCCACTATGTGAGAACCTGGACATCAGGGATCAGGCCCTGTAGTGGCTGACCTTCTTCCTCTTGGACTGCCCCTACCAGGTCGAACTTGATCCCTTTCTCTCCGCCACCTCTCTATCTACCTGTGGCATTCCCCAGGGCTCTATCCTCTCACCCTGGTGTTTCAACCTCTACTTGGCCCCTTTGGCCCACCTGATCTCTACCTTCTCCTCTAACTTTCAGTGTTAAGCGGATGGCACTCAGCTTTCCTTCAGGCTCCTTTCATCTCTTGCTCATTCCTGACTGTCTATCCGTGATTCAGGATTGGTGCACCTCCAACAATTTCTACCTTAGTGCCATTAAGATGGCGATCCTTCTCATTGGGACCTCTGCGCCTGCGTTCCCTAACTCACTCTGGCCACCCACTTTGGGCCCTCTTCCTTCGCCATCCTGCAAGGCAAAAAACCTTTTGTCATCATTGACTCCACTCTCTCTTTCTCTCCTCGCATCTTGGACGTCGCCAAGAAGACTCACTACCTACCAGCTGCTCCTCCTCAAAGGGACTCTTCCCTTTCTCACAGAAGCTCTCTGTCTCCAGAGCCCTGTTCCTCTCTAGGCTGGACTACTGCAACAGCCTCTTTCTCAAGCTGCCTTCCTCTACTCTCCACCCTTTGCAACTAATCCAGAACAGGACAGCAAGACTTATCCTTGGCCACAAGTCCAGGGATCATATCTCTACAGCCCTGAAATTTCTCCACTGGCTCCCGGTGGTTGCAAGAATCAAGTTCAAGACCCTTTGCATTGTCCACAAGGCTTTCTGGGGACGGGCCCACACTACATCCAACGCTCTCTTCCAAAATACCATTTTTTTCTAGCCCTTCCCCCGGCTACCTCCAACTCTCTAAGGGCAAGATGCTTCTTTAGGCAGAGAGTGGGGGTAGATCTCTCTCCTCTGCAAATGCCTCCCTCTGGGATGGCCTTCCTGCCCCTCTCAAACCTTAGCGGACCACCTGATGTTCCGGAAGCAGCTCAAAACTTTCCTCTTCTCCTCTGCTTTCGCTCACTCCCTCCCCTGCTGACCTACCTGTCTGCTGTACTGACTGGTTGCTTAGTGAGTCTCACTGAGCCCAGGCTCTTTCTTGATCAGTCACCCTAGCACTGCCTCCAGCCTACCACACATTTAGGGACTGTAACTGTAACCCTACAGTCCCCTGTTATCCTTGCACTATCCAGAGCCACACTGTCCTGGCTGCACTTCCTAGGAGCCTTGCAGCCCTTTTGTCCCCTCCCTTCTTCCTTGCACTTCCCCTCTCCGTTTCCCCTTGCATTTCTCATTCTCACACTTGCACGATTTGAATGACACACGACCTAGTAAGATCATTTGTCTTTTCCACCCTCTATCTTCACACCCATTGCTTGTCGCGCAAAGAAACACTTGTGTACAGGCGTGTTATAACAGACTTATATCATATCATTTTTTCACAGATGCTCCAAAAAATATACAATGCTGCAGTAAGAAATGGCTAGACTGGCGGCACCCAAATGCCAATCTAGCCAGGTAATTACACTTAGCAGGACTGCACAGTAAAAAGAAAAGTCATACCAAACTGAGGAATAACTAGACCGGCTGCACCAAAAAGCCTCTCTAGCCACTAATACCACATATCATGCCTGTTTAGCCGGGTCATGGTCAACCATTATGATTTATTGCACAATCCCACCGCCCACTGATCCCCTCTCCCTTTTATGCCCTACCCCAACCTCCAAAATCAGCTGTTTGTCCCTCTTCCTTGTCCCAGAATTTATGTTTGAGGCTCCTTGCCTCATAGGTAAGTACTGGGATGAGGAAGCGTGGCATTAGGAGTAATGAAGATACAGGTAGCTAATTGATCACGGAAAGACATCCAGAGGATACAATTTGAAAGTTGGTATCAAGGGATTATATTAAACATGATACAATTTAAATATATGACTCAAATCATGATTTTAATCTGCACTTAAGGCAACAATTTACATAGCAGGAAAAAACTTTAAGAACACATCTATATAATAAAATACATCCTATTCAATCGTACAGCCATTCGTCCACCTACAAACATCAACCATCCAACTATTCATATATTCAACTATTCATACAAAACTCCAAGGGATACAAAATCTATAAAATCTATAAAAGACCATGACATATAATTCATCAATTGGATTATTTATAGAAAGAATGTGAAGTCAATATGCTTGGCCACAGTAGGTAATAAAGGTGGCCAGACAGTTGAGATGGATCGCAAGAATCTTCAACCACGACCTCATCTCAGGTTTCTCTCAACCGGTTTCGACGTGATACTCTATTATAGTGACGTCTTCTTCAGGAGATACAAAATTTACATTCTTAGCTTAGGGAAAAAGAAAAAAGTCCTTTTTAATGTGGCTGAATCAGCTGTAGGTTCCGTTTAACACCTTCCAGAAATTGGTTCCTGCATGGGGAATTATTGAGCTTTAGGGATGTGGGTATTGGTACGTGCCTCTGTCTCGCACTGGCTCACAGAGAAGTATTCCGTCCCTCGCACATGCATTCCACTCAACCTCTTTTTGTTGCTTAAGTTCCAGTTTGTGTTTACAGATTAGCACCTTAATACCACGTTGAGCGCTATCTTCCTTCGCTTCTTGGAATCTAACCGTAGAAGCTTTATGGCCCCAGCTCCCGGCTTTCCTTGGTAGCTTAGTCAGGGATTACCTCCATGTACCTCTACCTCATCCCATATTGCCTCATGCACAAGTACTGCTTCATACACAAGTGCAGGGACAAGGAAGTATAGGGCTAGGAGTAATGACAATTACCAATAAGTAATTAAGGCATTAAACACAAGTAGCAGCTTAACAATATTCAGTTGACTGGGTTGCAGCACTCACCCCCAGAAATGTTGGGCTATGTTGACTCAACCTGGCTGACTTTCAGAGAAGTTGCCGGACAGAACAGGAGACAGATGTTAAACGGCACCTGGGTGTCGCTGTTAACAAGGGCCCATCAGTTACTAACGTAAAGCATTTCACTGTTAGTACCTGCATTGAAATGCCAAATTTTTTAGGCAATTGAAATTGTGATGTGGGCTTAGTACTTTCATGCCAGGGAAGTGTAGAAAGGGAACAGGGGATCGTTCATTCTCGCAGCAGTTCATAAGTGGTTGCTTTCACACTTAAAGTAGAGAGTTAACTGCTTGTAACATTGAAGCTGTACTAGAATAGTCTTATTAAAATGCGTAAAGAAGTTAGATGCCCCTACACAAATAAGTTTGCCTCCCCCACCACCCGTGAAGTTAGCACCTCTCCCAACATTTGAAGGATCAGCCCCCCGAAATGTAGGTTTTGTAGCGCCCCTGAACAAAAGCGCAAACACCATTCACCATATACACGCATGCACACCCAGCCATCCTTACATTTAAGTGCGCACTCTTTCACCATATAGGCACACCCAGGCAGCCATTGATACATTTAAGTGTGCACCCTTTCACCCTGCAGGCACACCCAGACAGCCACCCATACATTTAATTGTGCACCTTTTCACTGTACATGCACACCCAGTTCCCCATACATTTGTGTGCACCCTTTCACCATACACTCACACAGGCAGCCACCTCCACATTTAAGTGTACACCCTTTCCCAATACACTCACACACGCACATGTCATGCGGTTGAGGGGAGCCCTATTACTTCAAAAATAAATTCGGCCTCAGTATAAGTTTGCCGGTCCGGTAACAACAGTACCAGTAAGCTTGCCTGTACCGTTGTTGCCAGACTGGCAAACTAGTTCTGCTCGCGGGTGCCTTCCCACCGGCAAGATCTGACTTGGCGGGCGTACCGGCACCGGCGAGCCGAGCATGTTGGATGCACCAGCAGCATTCTGAATAGTGCCGGTGCATCCAAGCTCCCCATTCCCATTGGAATATGGGGATCAAATGGGAATGGGGAGCATTTTTTCCTGGTGCCTGTGAATGGGCAATTACTGGGTCTGGTGGAGCCATAATGACCCGGTAATTGCCCATTCGCTGGTGCTGGAAAAAAGCGCAAGTTGGGCGGCAGTCTGCAGGTTTTACCGGCAAGGCTACGGCCAAACTTTTAATGAGGCGGATTGTTTCTTTTGAAATCATGATTTCTGTTAAGGACCGAACCATAACTGAAATAATTTCTTCATGAAGGCAGAGTGACTTCAAAAAGAAACTATTTCTTTTTGTAGTCATAGGGCACCCCCACCCCATTACATGGAGGCCTCCAGCCTGGGGTCTTCCATGTCATGGGGTAGGGGCAGCCCTCGGACTTCAAAAAGAACGTTTCTTTTTGTAGTCACTCCGTCTTCATAGAGACATTATTTCTGTTACAGAAATAATTTCTTTATGCAGGCAAAGTGATTTCAAAAAGAAATGTAAAAAAAAAAGATTTTGAAAAATATTTTTTTTTTCATTTTTTTTCCAAGTGAGGCTCCCTCCTAGGACATGTGCTAGCGGGGGCCCCTGTTACGCCAGTGGAGAGAGCCGCTTCTGCTCTCCTGCTACCCCTGCGGCAGGCCATCGACAGACCTTCAGCTACTGGCCACTGGCGACAGGTGTGAGAGGCCACTAGAGAGGGGGCCTCTTAAAAAGGGGGAGCTTTGGGGAAGTGAGCACGGGCTCTCCTTGCAAGCTCCTGTGAGTGCACTTATTCCTCTGGCTTAAGGTAAGCTCCTGGACTCTTTGTGGTGAGTGCATACTGAACCCTACTGTGGAGGATAGGAAGCACTGGGAGGTCCTCCTGGTCCCCCTTTTTCAATAGTGTTAATGGGCAAAGGCAGTAAGTGAAGGCAGCAAGTGTTGGTGGAGCGACTGGGAAAGTGACTAAGTGACTAAGTGGCAAGGCAGTCTGGCAGTCCAGAAGCCGGTGAGGTGGCGCGTTACCTAGCCCCTAAAACAAGGGGAGCACATAACATATATGCACTAACGGTGGCTAAATTGTATTTTATCCACCTTGTGAAGTTGTGAGAGTCCTTTGTATCCCCTCCTGGCAGTCTAGGCATACCACTCCAACTGCAATATCATGAAGAAGTGCAAACCCATGAGAGCGGGTCTGCGCAGTGCTGTGGTTAGTGCTGGTAACCGTTCCCGAAGCCCAAATGGTCCCACTCTCCCCCCAGGTAGGAAAAAAGGGAAGAAAGACACCAAGCACAACAAAGGGATGTCCCAGCAGGCAATCACTGGGTTTCTGCAGAATAAGAAAGTGACATTGGCTGCAGATAAAATTATGCCCAATTTGGAAACTACGGGCCATGTGCCTCCTTTGCCACCGCCATCACCCAATTTTGACAACAACTCAAATACTTCTAATTCTTCTGCAATGGTTGATGTCTCACATTGCTCATCTACGATCAACAACAATGGCTCCTTATTAAATTTGTTCCTGGGACTGAAACGAAACTCATTAACTCTGGGAAATAACCATCAAGAAAGTATCATGGGAACAAATCTTTCTGCGACCCCGCATTTCGAAAAAGTGGCCATACCATCGGATAACTCTTGCGGCGATAGCGACAACCTGCTGGACATCTCTATGTATGGCACAGATTCTTACCTAACCTCTACTGAGCCTCGTAATTCACAATTGAAAACAAACTGGATGTTCTTTTCCAGCTATGTACAAAAATGACAGTGTCAAAAAAGATCTGGGTTGTGGGAACAATAGTAAATTGGAAAAGCAACTCCACAGTAATGCTGCCAGATCGAGATGTGTTATCTCAGAAAATCAGGAAATAGTTGATATAGTAACCCAGATGGAGGCAGGAGAAACGGTAAGAGTCACAGCAAGTACTAGGGAGCATGCCTTACAGGCCATATCAAATGAGAAATCCTTGTGTAATGCACCTAACGAGAACAGTAGACCCCAGCGATCAAAACGGAAATCTCGCCCACAACAGGCACAAGGGCATAAACGTCCTGAACTAAACCCTGACGTTGGGAGTGGCAAGAATACCAAAATACAACCTATGGCCCTTAGACATAAGGCCTATGAAGATGGCAAATATGCTGTTAACAGTGACATAGGGGACGGGGTACTAAGAGAAATGGTATTGCAGGGACTGTTGGATAACTGGGTTTCCGCCACATGCTTGAAGTTGGTTAGTAAGGATATTACACAACAGCCACCAGGGGGTCCTGTGGCCCTGTAAAGGCCTGGCACCCCTGAAAGGCGTGACACCCCTGAAACCCTAGACCCACAGGTTTCTGTTGACTGGAGGCGCAATACCAAAAATGACGGCCCATCATCACAAGTTATGTTACAACAAGGCGATGATGGACAGTTGCATGGGTCAACCAGCCCTGACACCAAATATGGGTGGGTTCCTCTGTCCTTGGGCTGCACCGTATATGGGCAGAGGGCCCATTGGCAGGGAAACCCCTAGTAAGGCCACTCTCACCCAGTTCAGGGAAAAATATCACCCCCCCCAAGTACAGATTTATGAGTCAGCCTGTCCAACTGTCTTACCATGGTTTGTTGAAGTGGCTAATACTCAACCTCCTATTTTGGTTAGAAACACTCTAAAAGCACCTTCTAAATATATAAAAAATGTGGAGGTCGAGCTCTCTCCACTTAGTCCCTTCTTAAATAGATCCCGGCTGTTGGACTTATTACACTTATTGACTGATCTAGAAATTATCACCTCTAGAGATATTGATGGTATTGAGTTGCCCAAATTCAATAGTCAGAGAAATCGGGCTCTGGTAACATTCATTTCCTGTGTGATCTCGGAACGAGTGTACGTGATGCAAAAGTTTTATATAAGCTTGGTTTTGAAATACATATGTTCTATCCCGATAGGGCCCAGAGTGTTCAGATGGCAATACAGGGTTCTGGGAGTTCGCAAGGGAGGGTCAAGAATCATACTAGCAAACAGAGCTCCAAAACATTGGGCCTCATTACGAGTCACCCGGTATGGAAATAACGGTGGTGGTAAACCCGCCACCACCGTTGTTTCCATACCGGGTGATCTCGAGTCCTGCAGGCGGAGGTGTCATTCCCGCCAGGTCTGACCTGGCGGGTTTAAAACCGCCCGCCTGCAGGTGGACGTGGAAACACCGGCACCATCACGAGATGGTGGCGGTGTTTCCATGGTCCCCATTCCCATTGAGTCCTATGGGACTCAATGGGAATGGGGATTTACCGAATTCCGCCTCCGGAATTCCCGGGTCACCGGGGTTGTAATGCCCCGGTAATTCCAGGAATCACGGAGGTGGAATGGTAATACGAGTCCGGCGGTAACCGAGCCAGAAAAACCAGCAGGTTACCGTCAGACTCATAATGAGGCCCATTGTCTTTTTATGGGCAGGATGTCCATGCATCTGCCACCAGAATACATGGTAAATGGATAAGGGCGCATGAGGGTCGGGATTGACCCAAAGCATTGCAATTTGCTCCCTTCTCAGTGTTATCCTGTAATTTGCCTGGCCATCATTCTTTCTTGATAAATCCACTGGGCGGCCATCAACATTTTACATTGAATTTATTTTTCTTACAGTAAACATGGTTAACAACCTTGTTTTACATGGATGGGCACTCTACATTGTTTAGTCTATCCTCATGGGCCATCCAAAGGGTGGTCTGTGAATAGGTGCTAGGATTGGCCATACGTTTACACAGTACCAAGGTGCTAGGGATCATGTTATCTTCCTTTTAGCGATACTAGCTGACTTCCCCAGTCTTCAGGGGATTATGTGGTAGCAACTGTATACGATCCACCAGGGGGTGATCCATCAGGGGGTAAAAACACGGGAGAACATATGGAGGTTGTCATGGATACCCTGCAGTCCTGGGCTGCTCAAATAATAAAGGTGGTATCATCCCTGCTATGGGACTTTAACACTGACTGTGCTACCGCTCCCTCAACCCTTGTAGAGGAAGGGCTGGCTTTGTCCAATTCTAGCCCTGGGGCTGAGTGGGTTGCAGCCCTCAGCCCCAGGGAAACCGGCTTTGCTGGTCATCCATAAATGTGAAAAATGTGAATGCTGCTATTAGGACTCAGAGATGTCATGGTGAAGAGATCCTTAGGAAACACTCATGGGACTTGAAAAACAGGGTTGCAACTACTATGGAGCATAAGGGAAGGGGTGCTGCCAAAGCAAAAGGAAGCAAGCTCTGTGTCCTCTATGATGCTGGATTTGCAGAGAAAACCCGCCTGGTAAATGTTCAGGCTCGTAGGCTAAAAAGATGTAAATGGTTGCCTCCCTTGGAAATTAAGTATCAGCTGAGTAGGATCAAAACAGAATATAAGCGGTGGTTGAACAATTATCGTTACCGGGACACTACCGCAAAATGGAAGACCATACATAGGATCATTCATACTCATTATTCTAAAAAGTTATGGTTATTGATCTGGTCCTTTACAGGGAGCCAAATGGCCACGGAGATTAGCCATGTCTCTAAGGAGAAATGGGTTTACCATATAAAGAAGCGCTTCTGTTTTAGTCAAGAAAGCTTGTCTAGCCCTATGGTCAGAACAATGGAAGGTTCTGTTGTATGGCATCATTTGATGAACTCAAATGTGGAGGAGGTAATAAAGAAGGAAAAACCTTTGTGGGCCATCGGTTCTGATGAATATTGTCCTAAGGAAAGACCCTATGTTGTGAGCTGAACTCTTGAAAACTTTATTTCCCCACATGTGTCAATTTGGCCTGGTTCCAAACTCCTGGCAGGACTCTATTTTGATCCCAGTGCACAAACAGGCCTTAAGGATGGACCTTTGTTGCCACAGGCGATTAGCAATGCTAGACTGCAGCGCAAAATATTCTCCACCATTCTACAGTACATGCTTTTCTTCATGGTCTGTCACAAATCACCTTTTAAGTAAACATCACTTTGGGTTCCACAAAGGATTTAACACCAAGCACCCCCTATTTAATTTCGGATGTCTATAGGTACCCTGACACCTCACTATATGTTTGCTATGTCGATTTTAGCTCTGCCTTTGATACGGTCATCCGATCTAGACTGTTGGGGAAGCTGAGTAAATGGGTCAGTGATCCATCCCTCCTCTACTTCATTAAGCAATTGCACCAGGATACATTGGTGCAAGTGTGGCTATCACAAGACGGCACTTTGTTTAAACCTTGTGCGAAAAATGTTGGCTTGAAGCAAGGGTGTGTGTACTGCTGCCACTACTGTACATCTTGTATATGGCTGACCTCGTTAAGGCCCTGAAAACAACGCATAATGAATCTCTTCAGTATGGCCATGAAGCAGTAAATAGCCTCACTTGCGCTGATGATATTGTCCTATTGAATTGAACTCCAATGGGACTACAACATTCTCTAAATGCACTTTATACATATGCGACTGAACATCACCTAAGCATAAATATGAGGAAAACGAAGAGCATGACCATTGGCAATAAGGCATATGGGTGAGTCAAGTTTAATTACAAACAGAGGTCTAGAGGTGGGCGCCACCTTGTTTTATAATATCATGAAGTTCCTCTTTTTCAAAATCTATCCTTGCCTCACAACTAAAGCTAACTAGTGTGTAGGGATGTCAAAGTCAAAGAAAATAGTGTTCAACTTAAGGTTCTGAGCCTCTTCCAGCTCACACCTTTCTCTCAGCATAAGAAAGTTCCATGAAAAAGTCTGAAAGTTTACCTTTTTTATGTTCAAGGTTATACAGTTCAGGGCCAATCCTTGGGGTTCCCTTTCCCAGGTTTTAAGTAACAAAATCAAAAACCTAAAGGGTCTTGGGAGTGTAGTACTTTATTTCTCAGGGTTCCCTTCCCCAAGACTTCAATGTTTACACTTGCTTCAGTTTTCTCCAAATGTCTTAACATAAATACACTGGGTCAACCAGACCCTTCTTCTGGCTGACCTTGGAAGTTCCTTTGCAGTGGTTTTATTGGGCTGTTTCACCTTTCACCATTCAGGGTTTCCTGGTCTAGGTGCAGCTGACAGACCACACGGTCCACCCATCACAGGTTGTGCAAACAGAATCTCGGGCCTCTTTAGCCTACATAGGTTCCTTGGCACTTGCTCCTGTGCAGCAAGTCACCCTTACTTAGCTCTTTTTAGTGGCCTCTTGGCTAAGCGTGTAATATTGCACTCCTCTAGCTTCTCCTTGATAGCATTGTGGCTCTGCCACCACGTGTCGCACACCCCTTGCCAAACCGTAGCATAGCCACACTGCATTCACTGATAAAAGTTCACTGTTTGGCTTTCTTCAGCCCTCAATGTACTTGACTTCAGGGTTTGAGTTAAATTGTTGTGCAACATATATTCAATATTGTTTACTTTCAGTTTGATGTTCAATAGGCACCTATGTTACTTAACTTGTCTCGGGGGATAGGTCAGGGGCAACGCGCTCGTCTTGGAAGCAAGATGACACTGAGCAACACAGGTTCGATTCCTGGGTCTGCGCTTAGAAACCGCTGGGTATTAAGCGCGTTATAAATAACCAATTACAACTATGTTCAATAATCCATGTGCACTTATTTGCTTCAATGTTTGAGTTCCATTTAGTTTAATGCAGTGTTCAATATGCATTTATTCGATTCAATGTTAAGTTTCCATGTAGTACAGTATTCAATATGCATTTGTTTGCTTCAATATTACATTTCCATTTAGTTTGGTATTCAATATGCATTTGGTGGCTCCCTTTTACGTACCGTTGCTCACTCATAGGCCTTTTTGAGCACCCTGGTGTTTAAGTGCCCATCCACCACTCACAAGCCTTCTATGCTTCTCTCCGGTGGCTACCGCAACTTCCTTCCAGCTTCCGAAGCTGGGAAAAAAACGCTGGCATGAGTCTTGCTTGCTCGCTGTGTGTTTCTTCCACACTCCAGCACCGCCGATGTTTCTTCCTGGATGCAGACGGTGTCCTCTGAGCTCCCTGGCTCCTCACTAGCTCCTGCTGCTCATGCTGAATAATAGAGGTTCCCAGACTTGTGGGACGTACACAGCCCATTCACCTTGGGTCCCACAAGTGCTCTGGGGTTGCTACCGGCATCCTGGCTCAATCTTCGGTCCCACCACGGCTGCCTCCTTTCAAGGGTTTCCTGCTCTCCTCCATGTTGCGCTCTTTCCAGCTGGGTAAGTCTCCTTTTATACATTTGCAGCCCCTTCTCAGGCTGCAGGTGTGGATGTCCAATTAGACCTGCCTGACCACAATCAAAGGAACATACCTGACCCTCACAACCCTTAGCAGGCATCTTCCTCGTCTCGGTACCAGAGTGGTGAAAGAGTGTATTCTTTATTACCTTTAGTTGCCTCTTCTTCGTCCCAGTACTGTCAAGGGTCACATGTGGGAAAATGAGGGGAACTGGCTTATATTAGCCCATACCGGTTGGGGAAGAGTTAGGTTGGTCATCAATAGGGAATGGGGATACCATGTCTCGTCCAAGGGCACCCCACTCCTCAAGGACCCTCTACCCAGGTGATCCTCCCTCGCTTCTCCAAACCCAGGGTCAGTATCCAAAAGCTATGCCCTGTCCCTGGCCACCTGCACAGTGCATCCAAGGGGAGTGGGAGTGACAATACCCTCAGGTTTTTCACAATAGCTGCTATTAGGGATGGTGTTGCAAAGATTTTCTTTTTTTTTCTTTTGGCCAGGCAAATATTCACTGACTTTTCGGTTGTAGCTGTAATAGAGCTGCTAGGCTACCATGTTTGATATTATTAGGTAGTGTTATGATGATTTATACAGTGTACATAAAAATGGGTGTGCTTGGTAGGTGAGGGAAAGGGGATATGATAGCAAGAAGTGGGATTCTTCTGTTGATGCTTGCAGAACCAGGAGAAACTGGCGTCTGGGCATGTCAGCTTTCTGGTTGTGCTTTGTCTGCACTCGGCTTGTGTCCGGAGGGGTGGCGTCTAGTGGTGTGCTGCAATTAGAGCATGACATTCAAGAGGAGCCCCTGACATAATTGCATATCCGTATTCTGGATGTGCTGATATTTGCTTGCCTTGACTTCGGCAAGGCTATACTTATCCTTTTCAAGTTGTGGGTGCCATTCAGTGTTGTGTAAAACCATGTTGCTAGCAAATAATCCCTTCTCATTGTGTTTTTTCTTCTGGAAGACTACTCAGTAACCTGTGGGCATATTCAGTGCGCACCAATTGCACTTTGACGTAGTTTGAAAAAAGTGTAGAATGTTGTCCTTAACTCCAAGAACGTTTGACTTTGTTCAAGTTGTGCAAAGAGCCAAGGCCTCTCTGAATGCTGCTGACATATATTCCGGCTGTTGTGAGCTGAAGACTGAATATACCAAGGTAAGTAGCAAGCTGTATGGTTAAGCATTTATGTTTATGATGTATGTGTTCCTTCAGTTTGGTAATTCGTTGTGTGCTCGATCTGTAAGTAAATTTTATTTTTAATTGTTAAAAAAAGCCTATATAAAATGTTTCCTTGTGCGTATAAATACAGCACAGCAGTAAACGCCAAAACTATTTTCTTTGTCAATGCTTGTTTTTTTTTCTGATCAGTTCATTCTCTAATACCAATGTTTCTCCTTTTCGCATGTTTCAGTAATCATTTAACTCACAAATCGCTCCCAAAGCTTTCACTATTGCTTGTTAGACCTCAATGCATTTGGCATGCAACCTATTGCCAAGAGGTGTGACACCAGCACAAAATATGGTGTGTCTTCACGCAGCTTTCTTCCAGTGAAAACAGAGAGTCACAACCGATAATATGTAAGGTGGTGGGGGAGGGGGCCATTACACTCCAATCAGGTGTGAGTGACTCCACCCCTAAGCAGGCAACAACAACAATTGGTTCATTTCTTTCATACTGAGCAAACAAGTATGCAACCAAATACATTTTGTAACATTTTGTAATATGTAAGTAAAATAGGCTCCCATGGTTTTCTACAAAGCCAAGTATGTCTCTATAAGCTAAAATGGCGTGTTTATTCATCTACAAGGCGCTCTAATTGCAACATGAAATTGCGATGGTTCATCATTGCACATGGCCTATCGTTCAGCTGTAGTCTTCCATTGCTATCATTATCGCCATCATGGCTAATATCGGTCAATGCACCCGTGGATAGCATAGTTTCTGTTTTGTTTATTTCATATTTAGTAAACACTCTTTCATATCCCCCTTTTCTTCAGGAATGCTGCGATGCGAGCATTTCGACGAAACGAGTCAGTGACCTTGTGTTGATTGCTTTATTCAGAAGTCCTTTTCGATGTTCAGGTGCCCTATGCACTGTCCAAGTATTTGCATAGACTCACCACAATGCAGTTTAATTGTCCAAGCTGTCAACCAGGCAGTGATCAAAATCACTCAAAATTAGCAATGCCTTTTCTGTCCACCGCAGTTCGAACATCAGGCCTCCATCTTCCCCAGATAGGCCCTAAACGTCCGCAGTGATATTGTCCCTGTGGACATTTAATTTGATAGTGTGTACCTCGTTGCCCTCCAAAAGGTATTTAAGATTCGAGTCGATGGGGATTCTTGTGTTTCTGGAGTAAGTCAATTATTCCATTGCTCCATCTGTCATGTTGCTTCCCACATAAAACAATGGCACTTCTGCAAAGATTACTACTGTTTCCTTGGGAACTGTTACAAATAATATAGTGCCTGTTAGTGGCATCACCACAAACATATTGGCCCTCATTCCGAGGTTGGTGCTAGTGACTAGCACCAATATCGGTACCGCCACCGACTTGGTGGTATGGGGACTTATCGGTCTATTCTGACCTTTGCGGGACCGGTAAGTCCCCATTTGAAAAGCCATTCCCCATTCCCATTTGAGCCCTCATAGGGCTCAATGGGAAGGGGGAATGCGGCAATAACGGTACCGTAAATTACGGTACCGTTATTGACCCCGGTATCCCTTTGCGGGTCCCGTCCTTAACGCCTGCTAAAACCAGGCGTTAAGGAAGGAGCCGCAAAGGGACCTCGGAATAGGGCGCAAAGGGATTACCGGCACCGGTGTCATTACCAGTGCCCGGTATCCCTTTGCGCCCGGGTCGTAATAACCCCCATTGTGTATCAGATTTGTGATAATGTAATTCGTTACGCAGGTATAACCAATCATATCTCACTCAGAAGCTAGACATAAGTTAAAATTTCTGCCTTCAAATTGATCAAGAACACCTTGCATTGGCCATCATCCTACTGGTTATATCTATATCCTATTCCACATAAAGTATGGGTTGCATCTGGAATACATGGCTTCAGTGGACATGGGACAATTTGATCTTTAAACATTGTACAATGTTCTAATATTTTTACCAAGTAAAGACCTGTTACACATGATTGTTTTGGGGTTCTTCACCTTGGTGTACATCCCCTTTGACCGTGATTCAAAATTGTGAACCACCTTCTTTTGATGTACTTGTTTCAGGGAAATGTATGCAGTACTTAGTAAAAACCTAATCTTCAGTCAGATGATTTTTACATATGGAGGCACTACATTTCCCATCTCAAAGGCCACCTTCCATTGAACTATATCTCACCTTGCAATTCTTGCAAATGTTTTCTGGATCACTTAAGAAGATGTGAAATATAATGGGATGTACCCCTGCATCCAGTATAAAATTCACCCCTGTACTTCATGCAAAAAGTTTGCAACGTCAAAACCAATTGGGTCAACACATATTAGACAATCATTCATGAATGCATCATGCTTGTCAATATGTTATTTGCTCATGCCACACATGCCAACTCTGCATTCAATATGAGTATATTATGGTTTTTAGGGAGCAGCTCTCTGTTTACTCCTCCTATCTTGGCTAATTGGTGTGGTTTATGATCCCGAACTTTGTCATTACCAGCTACCTTTGGTAAGTCCTCTGATCCTCTTCCAATAAATGGTCATCTCATTCTCAATAACTCGATTGTCAACAGTTTGGATCAACTTCCATGTTTCAGGGGCCTTTTACTGCATGTCGCCATCCCTTCTATTTTCAAATCTGGTAGATACTCTACAAAACTATTCCTGGGATAATTACAGTCCGTAGTGAACACCAATTCCCCTGATTCCACAGCTATGAGGTTTGCCTTAAATATGGTAAACAGTTTGACCACCTGCCTACTTCTGGAGCATATGCGGTGATCTACTGACAAGAGGTCATCATGTGTGACCCTTACATTTTCTATCTCTGCAACTACGTCTTTGTCAGGAACTTTCTTCACATGGAAGGTGCAGTCATCCACATATGTAGTTGATAAGTCTTGACAGTTTCCTTTCCCAGGTGCTTTGTACAGTGAATGACAATGCCCTACCACATTATCCATGATCTGTGTAGTGTCAAGTGTTTCTATGAATGCACACTCATGTACTCCTCCTAAACCTAGAGCTTGGCTTGTTTAGTCGATAACTCACCTTAGAGTGGAAAGCTTACAAGGCTAATGTACAAGAGTATATCCTCGATTGAGAGAAGTTTCTTGTTTTATTATGTTTGCTTTGCAACTACTCTAATAGCTAATGTGTAGTGTCAATGATCAACCACTCAATTTGCTCCATTGTTATGTTATGTTGATTTATATCGCGCACCGCTCCCACCCAGGGGTAGTCTCCAGGTGTTCACGTGGCTCTGCAAGAAAGAGGAAGGGGTTGGTTAGTGAGTGTAGAGGGAAAGGGTAGGTCGAGGACCAGGAAATACTGGCATCTGTATGTATTGGGTTGTAGATGGGCTGTTTGCGTGCACTGGCTTGTTGTATCCATAAGGGTGACGCCCAATGCCTGGGTTGTTTGTTGTATGTGAATGTCTGTTATGTTGTGTTTGTGCATTTTATGTGTAAATCAGCTGGTAGGGTTGCGGTGGACCTCACTGGCTTATGTTTCCGTAAGGGTTAGGCCCAGAACCTGGTTTGTTTGTTGAATGTGAATGTCTGTTATGTTGGGTGTGTTTTTGTGTGTTTTATGTTTACATTGGCTGGTGTTTAAGGTTATGGTTGTGCACACTGGCTTGTTGTGTCCATAGGGGTATGGTCCAGTGTCTGGGATTGGTGTTAAATGCGAGTATTAGTTATGTTGGGTGTGTGTCTGTGTGTAGTTTGGCTAGCCCATGTGTGCGTATAGTAAAAGGGATGTGTGCATGTGGGGAGCAGGAGTGGGGGTTAGTAAATTGGGCACTCTCAAAGTTTCCTGGTTGCCAATCTTCAAGATTCTATCTAAGTGTGACGCATGAATAATCTTCACATTGGATGGACATGTTTCAGCGCCAAAACGCCAAAAGTTTTCTCACACTCATTACATTTCAGTGCTGATAATTGCAATTCTTTAATACAATGAGCTATCACATTGTTGTTTGTGTCATAACTTTGGTACAGAACTGCAGACATAGCCATTTCAGCAAAGGCCCCCTCTAGGAGAAATGTCTGACCTCTTGTGACCTTCTAGTTAAACCAAGTTCGTCCCTTTGAAAAGGGCTTGAGTGTACAAAGCCCTAGATACATTACAAAAGGAGACCATAAGACTTGTTTATTAGCTGTATAGACTAATCATACTTCCTGTTGGCTGGGCACTGAGAAGTTTATGAATATAAAAATGCCTCCTATGCCCTAGGTCATTATTGGAGCCTTTTCGTTGATATTAATTCACTTTTAGAGTTTGTGTGATGCCTAAAGAGCTTCTCAAATCTTTCCAACTGCCAAACAAAAATCTCTTAGAATACTAAGGGCCTCATCATGAATTGGGCGGTAACGCCAGTGCTATTAGCCCTACCGCCAAACCCTCAGCGCTATTAGCGCTGGATCACGGGTTTGGCGTAACGGTAAGTGCCCATTCCCCAGTGGGCCCATTCGGGAATTCCTCATTCCCCATTGGGCCCAATGGGGAAAATTGACGCTCTTACCGCCAGCGGATTTCCCGCTGGCGGTAATGGTGCCGATAATCGGCAAATTTGCAGCAGATTTCCCCCCAGCTGTGAGCTGGGGAGGAATCCGCCAAGGCCATGATCTGGCAGAACCCTAAATGTGGCAGTAATAGCGCTACCGCTGCATTTAAGGGTTACCACCAGACTCGTGATGGGGCCCTAAATTGTGAGGAAATACTGGTCCTATGTAGCACTGTAGCACGTGGAAACAATTGTAGGATAATTGAAATCGTAATGGCTAACTCCTGTGCCGGCCACCATTTTCCCCCACTGCCACACTTTGTGACCACATGCTCACTTGACAAGCTTCTCCTAAATGCCATGATAAGTGTGGTGATCTACCATCAGACACTGTTATTCACACATCCTTGCCACTGCTGCTCTCCCATTTCCTGCCCCAACTGTTCTCTTCTCTGCATCATCAACCGCACCTTGAGAGCCACGCCACCTACTCCATGCAACTTTAACCCTCCTGCTTTGATTGTCTCTCTCACAGCTCCTTGGCAAATAACTGTGCTAATTGTGTTAATTGCGGGATGGGCGGTGTTTCACAGTTGGCTGTGGCTCTAAGCTTTTGGTGAGGGCTCAGACTTCCTTGGGCATAACACATGCGGCTAGCAGACCATTCCCAGCCATGAATCTCCCCTGATGTGTCAATTGATGTTTCAAGAGCTCTGAATTTAGAATGTTATACTTCATTTCAATTCAGAGTTCTAGGCAGTGCTGTGTGTTTGTACTGCGCTGGGAGATTAGTAGCAAACACAGGTAATGAAAATATTGTGAGCTTTCAGTCTTGCCAAAGAATCATTACTTCACACAAATTAGATGTATCATTCGAGATATCAAAGCTCTGATCCAGTAATGGCTGCAGTAGACTTCAATCTGCCAGAACGAGATCAAGCCTGTTGCCCTGTGTCCATGAATTGGTGAGATCAGCTGGGGTCGTCTGCCATCAGAAAGCCTTGCTCTTTGTTCGGTGTACAACATTAGCTTGAAGAGGCCAGTGAACCTGACACGGAGAGCACTGTCGTCTAGTAGGGTGTCTGCGACCTGTGGATGCTGTAGACCCTTAACAGTACATTAACTACACTAAAATACTAAGAGTAGCAAGTGAATAGTGACATTTTGATGATTGTAGAGCCAAACAGGGCAGAAAGAGACTGGAAACCACAGTGCTTATCCAGGTGATTCCTAGTGCAAACTTATCTAAAGCAAGCAAATTAGTAGTTAGTTGTGAGGCTGCAGCAGATGATTGAGTGGGGACGTGGGACCCCTGCGCAGGGAATCCACCAATTGAGAAGCTAAAGGATTGATACAATCACACTGAATTTGTTATCGGAAAGATCAGTATATTGGTTACAGCCGACACGTGTTTCGACCAGAGGTCTTCTGAGGCTGATATTAACTAATTTATATATGTAATTGTGCAACATAGGTAGCATTTCATGTGTGATTTTGTGAAAAAAAAAATAGAAATGACAGCTGTAAGCCCAGTACGCTAGCACACATAGGGGGGTCCCCCAGATGAACCATTTATCAAATAGTTCAATGACCCAGTTTTTGCTACAACTGGTCACTGTTCCATGGGTTATTAAATCACCTCAAAGAACAATACACACAGTGGGTAGTATTTTTGTTATACAAAAAGTTTCATAATTTATTAAGTAGGCCATTGGTCCTACGGTTGCAAGCTTAAAAAATACCAATTGGGTCTATTTATAATTATGTAGAAAAATCAAAACATAAATACATATGTCAATATAGAAAATGCATGCATGTATACATCAACATTTTGTGAATTAATCAATTAAAACTTAAGTGACACGGTATAGTAATCAATTTTGAGGAAAACACTGGCAGAGAAACTATCTTGCTGGCCCTGTCTGTCTAATAGATCACAGACATTTTCAATTCACCAATGTCACTTATTTTACATTCTAGAAATCATTATTCATGACCAAAAGCACATCCCAGGTCTACGTCCTTGGTAACGTTGTTAAACCGTACAGCATAACTTGAAAACACAGGGTTATGCAGGGGACGTTTCGGCAGAACATCAGTTACACTGCCTTCGTCAGGACCCCAAGGGAGATGGAGCTCTGTGGATGTGATAAATTATATATTTACTGCCATGTAAGAAAATTCAGTAAAAACACAACAAACAAGAATATACAAATAAATAAGAAATGTTAAAATGTGAGGAAAAAGCATCCACCAAAAACACCAAGAGCCTGTGTGTATATAGTCAAGAAGGGCTACAACACCCTAACAATGTGGTCTCACCAAAATTAAGATCCTCCACCCTAACCACGGATACAATTCACCCAACCGTGCTTACAAATATTTGTGAAGCAGGGAGGGGAAAAAGAAAAAACGGGGAGAGGGGAGAAAAAGAAAACAAGAGAAAACTTCCCCATGTCGTCGTGCGGAGCAGGGTTGTACCCAAGTGTCGACATGCAGGGTACCCTAAAGACCGGGCCCACGAAGTCTGCAGCGCAGAAAATCCACACAAAAAGAAATTATTTTTCACACAACTTACTAAATGGGGTAACTAAAAAATCCCCAAATGAGTTGTCACTGCAATGTTGTCAGAAACATGTATGTACTCCTGTCTTTCATACATTGATCCACAACCAATAATGTCACTAAAAAAGGGAGGGAGAAAGAGAGAAGAAAAAGAAACAAGAATCCAATGTGTCACTCATCATTTAAAATATATATATCTAATTCACTAGTTAAATTCCAATCATTTTCCGGGGGACCACAAAGCTGCTCACCTGAATGATAAATACGGGCATGTTTTTGAATGTCCTCCTATTCTAGATATCCAAGGATGGAAACCAAACTCTTAGGTGGAGAGGCTCGATATTAATGTAGTTTGGATAATCACAAATCGCGTGTCACAAACTGAAAAAAAGAGAGAGTGAGATGCAAACAATATTAAAAGAATCTATAGCCTATGGACTGCAAAATGTCAGCCATAAACCCACGAGTAACCCCGAGCCTTGGGAATATAGGAGGACAAAAACAGATATCCGTAAGAGGCAAAAATAATAATAATAACATCCTCATGAATGTACCCATACAGACGCCGATGCGCTAAAAGTACATACCCTGAAGGGCACCTCAACAAAGGTCCTCTACTGCAGCTACGCCTAGTGCAATATGCGCCGACTGTCCCAAAAGACACAAATTTGGTAGGAGAGGACCAACCCCCTACAGATTGCAATGTATGATAGTGCAAAACTCCATGTGTGCATAGCGTTACAGGGACATGTCCACAGGTCTCCTACCTGCAAGAGAACGCTGCACTTCTCGTTTGGAATGCCGGAGTGCCGGAGTAGCCAGGCTGCTGGGCGCTGCAAGAGCGTCTGCATGCTGAATGTGCGCGCGGACGGCTCGAATAGAGACGCCCACTACCAGTCAACTAATGGAAAGAAAGGTAGGACCTGCGAGAGCCTAGAGAGCCCCCTCACGTCGGCTTGTAGGTTGAGTCAGTCATAGATAAAAAAATAGGACTGACATGTATGCCAGCTATACATACCGGCACCGAAAGTCCAGGAGTCCTACACTAATTTTATTATTATTGCTGTCTGCTGGTATCAAAACGAAATGAATAGAGTGGGGCATCTAGCAGGGAATGGGAATGGATGTTTAATTATTATCCCAATCTATCACTCATCTATTGTTACAAAGTAGTGACAGTAATGCCACTAGTTAGGGCCACCAAACTTAAACCAAAAAAAAGGAAAAAATGTGACACGTGTCCTATTAAAGAAGAGACCCCTAAAAGGGGAAGCAAACAAACAAACAATGTTGCCACCCATAAATCAAGCCAGCACGGACAGAGAAATATAATAGCACATAACCATTGGTAGGCAATATGATGGTCACCACCGTTGGGGGTTGCTTTCATTCAAGACCTGTTCAATAGTGTCCAAACGGTGTATCCACCTAGCTTCCGCGAGATTCAGACTATATGGAGTAATCATCTTCCTAGGTATAGCTTCCAAGATCCACCAACTAAAATCCTCCGATGAATGACCATGTTCCATATAGTGGGGCACCAGAGGCGCATTAATATTCTTACACCTAATGCGAGATCTGTGTTCCACAATCCGTATATGTGCTGGTCTGGAGGTCTTGCCTACATATTTAAGGCCACATGGACACTCCACACAACATATTGCATTAGATGTTTTGCAATTAGTGAGGGCTCGAATATTCCATTTTCTGCCTCTCACTTGGAACTCCTTTATTTTCTTTGTGTACCTGCAGACTGAACAGCCTCCACAGGGGAAGTGTCCTACTAGTGGGCGTAAATCCAAGCCCATGGTTCTATTTCTGGAAACCTGTGATTTGGAATGTACAAACAAGTCCCTCAAATGTTTCTGCCTACTCATGGCAAACAATGGCATGGGTTCATCAGTAAGCTCCAATTTAACAAGGGACCAAAACTTCTTGATCACCTTCTTGACCGCATAAGTATGCGTGGTGTACGGCAAAACACAAACTAACTTTTCTTCTGTGTGGGGTTCTTAAGTAGTAAGCAGGGTTTCCCTAGGTGTAAATCTCGCTCTTTTAGCCGCCTTGGAGACCAATTTACTTCGATATCCTCTTGCAACCAGTCGTGTTTTAAGATTATCTGCGTGAGTTGTATCATCTGTGATGGAGGTGCAATTTCTACGTAATCGCAGAAATTGACCATACAGAAGATTCTCCTTGACTCCCCTGGGGTGGAAGCTAGAGAAATGGAGTAATGTGTTTCTATCCGTAAGTTTTCTGATGAGCGAACACTCTAAGTTTCCATCCCTCGCGTATATGTTAAGATCCAAAAAATGGATCTCTTTAATACTGGTGCTGATCGTAAATTTAATCTGCGTATGTTGCATATTGAGCCAAAGAAAAAATTCTTGAAGAGCAATGGCTGAACCATGCCAAAGCAGAAAAATTTCGTCAATATAGCGCCGCCATAGTTTTATATGGCCCACAAAAGGATTAGTTTCTGTGAGAACAAAATGATGTTCCCACATTGCCATATATAATATGACTAGACTGGGGGCAAATGCCACACCCATTGCAGTGCCTTGAGTCTGTAAGAAGAACTGGTATTTATATTTGAAATAGTTCTTTTCAAGGGCAATAGTAAGAAGCTCCAAGATGAATTCTCCAGGGGTATTGCGGGGTGATCTTTCGATGGTGAGGATTTCACGTACACATTGAACAGCCTCCTCCTGGGGGATGCTCGTATACAGCGTGCATATGTCTAAAGTAACCAGGATCTCCTCTTCATTATTGAAGGGTCTACCTTCGACCAATTTGATCACTGAAGAGCTATCGCGTAGGTATGTGTTAGTTTCCTGACTGAGGGGCTGTAAGAATTTATCAATGTATTTGCATATAGGCTCAAGAACCGAGCCACATCCCGCAACAATAGGGTGCCCTGGGGGATTATCTGCATCCTTATATATTTTAGGAATTGCATAAAATGCCGGAGTGCGCCCTTCCGAGGTATTCAAAAATTCAAACTCATCTCGTGTCAACCACCCTCGTTCCAATGCCAGAGTTGTAACTGACTGTATTTCCCGACTTAGATCAATGCTGGGATCCTTCTTGAGTTTTTTGTAACTCACTGTGTCATCCAAAGCCCAGTACGCAACACGGGTGCGTTATAAAGCACAATTAAATACTAGGTTACAGCAAAAATTAGTCAAATTCATACATAATGCATAAGGATGTTCAAATATAAACCGCATTGTTTGATGCAAAAGGATACATTCCCGTTACAATATAAAAAAACTAATAGAAGGTGGGGGTGAACCAAATAAAAGAATCTCATTATCATCAAATATAAGAAATACCTTTTCACTTTATAGGCCAAATATTGCAAGTATAGTTATATTCACATTTAAATTGTACATGTGTAAGTAACAATCTCAGTGTAAATGAACTGATTAAGTAAGTACGTACCTTAAGCGCCTTGTAACGCCCACTTGTGTGGGGTAGGTACTAGAATTTTATAGGCAAACAGAAGACGAATTAACCTGTCTATGGTTAGATATGGTTGATGTAGTAAATTACTGAGCTAGTGAGCTAGTTAACCTCACATAGTGATTCTCATCCTAACCTTGGCAAGCCACTTACCTAAAACAGTTTACAGTGATTGCCAATGCGTAGTGTAAATCTGAAAAATCAATACCCACAAAGTTTCCAAAGAGTACCCTTCTTCTGAGGCTGATATTAACCAATGTATATATTTAATTGTGCAAATCGTATCACATTAGCAACATAAGTAGCATTTTCATGTGTGATTTTGTGAAAAATAAATTAGAAATGACAGACATAAGCCCAGTACGCAACATGGGTGCGTTATAAATCCCAATTAAATAGTATGTTACAGCCAATATTTGTCAAACAACGTCACACATAATGCATAAGCATGTTCAATTATAAACCGCATCGCCTGATGCAAAAGGATACATTACTGTTAGAATTGCCATTCCCGTTAGAGTATAATGTAGTACCACTTTAGAATCAAGAGGATGCTCATTGGAAACTTTGTGGGTATTAATTTTTTCAGATTTACACTACGCATTGGCATTGGCGAACACTGTAAACTGTATTAGGTAAGTGGATTGCAGTGATTAGGATGTGAATCACTATGTGAGGTTAACTAGCTCAGCAATTTACTATATCAACAATGTCGAACCATAGACTCAGGTTAATCCTGTCTCCAACATTTGGCCTATATTTAAAATTGGATCATTGTGGGACATCAGAGCATCGGTACCAGTAGTACTTCCAGAGTATCAGAAGCATATTCTTCTCCCTGGTATGTAATATGAGCGAACAACCTGCAGTTAAGAAAATCCAAGCCGCGCTGTACCACTGGGTGCCCTATAATGAACACTTTATTTTAAGGCTCCATTGGAATTGGGCATTGAGTTTCACCTGACCTGATAGCAACAGACCAAGGGAATGCTCCCCTCTAAGATGATGGAATATCTGAAGCTATTTTACGTACCTCCTTTGGTGTATTTATATATTCACACCTATTTGCTACGAAATATTACATATTTTTACCATATGAGGACATTCTTTTATTAATTAATTTACTTTGGTATTTTTTTACAAAATAGTGACAGGGAATCATGAGATCATATCAAAGAGTCAAGTGAATGTTCGATACCAAGTGAGATCAAAAGTATCCCAGAGTTTTTATAAGTTGCAGCAATTCCCAGCATTATCAGCATGCATTGTTTTGGGGTTTAGTTCTGTCTCCGCAGGTGGTTGATTACAAGCCAGTCTGAGTAGAGGTCAGAGTACTTGCTCCATTTTTCAGAAAACTTACCTTCCCAGTCGACCCAGTTTCATGGTCATTCTCTCCATAGTAGCAACCTTTCCCGCTTGTGTCGGAATTGAAACAATATTATGCCTCCCATCGTAACAATTGTATGTGTATTGGCCTACGCCAAGTTGTCTAGAAACATCATATGCGAACAAACTCCACGACAAGGTCTTGACCTTAGAGAAAGTAATGTAAGTCACCAACTTGGATTAAGCCACCATTTTAGGTTCTCTTGTTATATGGAAGTCACTCTGAACATTAAAATGGAGGCCGAATGACATTTTGAGTAAGATTCTGGCCGTAGTGACCTCTGTACACATGAATAATTAATATGCCTGCAGGCCACTTGTCGGGGTCGCGAACTGAGACCTTGTCCTACTGTTGACCTATGTGTAAATGTACAACTATATCAGCGAAACTAATCAAAATGCATATATTATAGGATTGACCTGGCAAGGAACCCATAAGCCCGACTCCTAGAATGGTTAACCCGCGAGAGGGTGGGCCAAGGGCTGGACAAATAGTATAAAAGATCCAAGTATTCCAATGTACGGTCTCTCTCACTAATGCATCGAACCTTCGTTGAAGTTCGTTACGTTACTCTGAGAGCCGAATAGCTATCCGTTTGTCAATTGACTTTGGTAACTGTTGTAGCTTTTAAATAAAGCACTTGTATGTTCTTTGTAACCTGTGTTGGTGTGTTTCTTTTGGGCTTCCCGGCCTCATATTATGTTTCTGTTTCCACAGTTGGCGCCCGAAAAGGGACCCTCAAGATTGATGCCGGATCATTGAAGGTTGACGCAGACTATCGAACCGGGATTGGACGGTGTGATACTGCGGGCCCGACCGAACGAGACGCGATACCTCGGCAGCGCTGCACGATCCGATCCTTGGACGATAGTTGTGTGGTCTGACACGGCATCTTGACGAGGGTCCATTTTTGAGGCGGGCAGATTTGTCGAAACCACCAAACACAAGGTAAAATTCGTTAGGTAAGTTCTTTGGTAAACCGTACTGTCCTCCTTAGGTTTGGTCAGGTGCAGTCGTGACCCGGCTCTTAATTTAACCCTGACAATTTGAATTTGGCGTATTGTATCTGCAGACACAATTATTGACCAGGTAACACCAATTTTTTGTGAAATGCCTGGGAAATTGTCTAGCTGCTTTAGGGCTCTGTTCCGCAGCGATCGACAATCTTTGGAATTTAGCCACCCGGCACCACAGGAGGGGTTGCCTGCATGTACTATGTACTGTAAGTATGGCATTGGAAGTATAGTATTTAATGATATTTGGCACAGACAAACCAGACATGCCTCCGAATTTCAGTGGCCAATCAATGGTAGTTTCGAGATCCCCCGTATTGAATACCTAGAATCGGTCTTGCTATAAAAAAAGGCCAGACCTGCAGTGTTTGATGTTTTGCAGAATTGGAAAAAAGAAGCATTGCAGCAGCTTAAAAGTAGGGATAAACATGCACGACGTCATAAAACAAATGCCGAAAAGGCGTTGTTATATGATAAGGAAAAATATTCAGAGTCAGTCAAAAACATGGATAGGGCTTTCTCCCTAGGTATCCAGAAAATGTATCCCTCTAAAGATTTCCATGTTTCCGAAGAATTTATTGAAAAATTGTTAAACGAACGCAGGCCTGGTGCCTCCGCGCCACCTCCGTATGATCCTCTTCCGGGTGCTCTGCCCATTCCTGCTGTTATTCCTGCTGTTATTCCTGTTCCCCCTGTGCAACCTATTGTTCCTATTCCTCTAGCTGTTGCTCCTCCATCTATCGCACCACCCCTTCCTCTTACGCTGATCGTTGCACCCCCATTGAATTTGACCGCACCTCTGCTCCCGAGTGGTTCTGTATTGACTGAAGTCGATCGGGGTGCGGGGTCGAAGATTGTCACTCGAAATACTGTTTCTGCAGACAAGAAACAGGAATTATTTGCCTGGGCTAAGCACTGTATGGAGAAAGGAGATCAAGTTAACGTTTTTTCCACATTATCAAATATGGACAATGTTCCCGAGAAAAATGTTTTTATTGAAGGTTTGGGGACTCATTTATGTGTAATGTGGGGTAGATTACAAAATTCGGATCTCCCACAAGGGGTGAGGGATCTAAATACTTTAGCACTTTCGAGGGACACAGAGGAGAAAGTACATGGTCATGTTGAGAGATTGTTTGAGTATAGGAGGGACTTTGAGAAATCACGAGATGATGATGATGAAGATGACAGTATGTATGTGCAGAAACGGTTCCTTCCGTGTCGTAGATCGGCACCTGAGGAAGTACGAATTTGTACCAAAGATGCGATTCGATGGATCTAGGATTCATAGATACCGCCAGATGAAGTATATGACACGTATAGTCAGTATACAGTAGAAATGCAGAAGAGGGTGATTCAGGTAATGGTACAGTACCTGCAAGATGAATGTGTAAGGAGGAAGGTTAGTTGTCCTATAGAATTATTGGGTATTTGTAAGAGGGCTCTTTTCACCCGACGCTTCTTCAGCTGCCTTAGCGCTCGACCTGGCTCTGTTGGTTAGTAAGCGGTCAGAGTTACCTACATCTCAGTTGCCTATGAGAGAGGTTCCTCCGACATTTGTCCCTAAGGTTGAGATTCCCGCTAACGCTGGGACTGGTGCACCCGCTGTGGACATCCCTGCACACTATGTATCGCAATTTGTTCACGTCCCGTTTTCACGACAGGAAGTGAACACTATTAGACAATCAATTCCCGATATCAGCAAAAACCCAACAGGGTTTTACAAAGAGATAGAGTCCGTTTTGCAGTCCTCTGTGTTCACCTTAAGTGACATTGACTTGCTATTCCCTGTACTCCTGCCCGTAGATTTATGGAAGCAGGTTCGAACAATAGACGATGTGCCAGGGTTAGGAGATACGTGGGCTAACATGACTAGGTTTGATGGGGAAAGACCAGCTGGTGAGAAACCACCTCAGGTAATACTTACTTTGCCTGATAGAATTGTCGCAAAATTGAAAACCATAATTCGTGAGAAAAGAATTATTTGGGACAAGTTTACGGCCTGTGTTCAAGGAAAAACTGAAGGTGCCACCAAGTTCTTTAATAGATTCGAACAGGTATTCTCTGATTTCAGTGGACAGGACTTGGGCACAGAGTCTGGGAAAAGGTTGTTTGTGGACAAATTTGTACGTGGGTTGTTACCCGACATCCAGTCACAGATTATGTCCTCTGAGAGCGCTTGGCAGGCGAAATCCCAATCTGAAATTTTGCACATGGCTCAGTATTATGAGAACCGTGTGAATAATGAAAAAGAGAAAATAGAGAAGAGGAAAGGAGATTTGAAGACTAAAGTATTGTTACAACAAATTGTTAGAAATCCCAGAGGAGGTACGTCATAGACCAGAGGTCAGTATGTCCCAAAAGGAAACGCTCCTTTGGGTTCTGTGAATGTTAATCAATGTGCCTATTGCCGCCAGGAAGGTCATTGGCGAGCACAGTGCCCCGTCCTTCGCCAAAGGTCAAACAATGCATTTGGGAGTATGGGTAGACGACCTAGAGGTCGCCCCGGAGCGGGGGTCCCTGATAGAGGTCAGTTTTCGCAAGATCCTCAGCAACCTTTTAAACGGGAAAATCAGACTTCGAGTGTGGACACGAGAAACATATTTGATCACCCTTCTGCTGCCTACCTTTCTGAAGAGCTTCCTTCCGATGACATTTTGTTTTGTTAGGACTGCCCAAAGCAGGGTTTGGAACCTTCACCTATTCCCGTTAATCAGAAAGGTCCCTACGTTGAATTGTTAGTGGGCAATAGGAAACATCAGTTTTTGATAGACACTGGAGCACAGAAGTGCTCCATTAATCATTCCCGGGTTCCAAACATTCCACTGTCAGGGCAAACAAATGTTTCTGTAGGGTTTTCTGGTATACTAATTGTTTGTCCGGTTTCTTCACCGGTGTCCGTTTCTTTGGGTCCCTTTACGGACCATTGTCCCTTCCTTCTGACTTCGAACTGTGGAGAGAATTTGCTGGGGTTAAATTTGTTGAAGAAACTGAATGCAGTAATTCATTGTTCCTCTGACGGAGTGCGACTGACGGTTTCACCACAGCAACTTCCCAATTCTCAGTTTTTGACTCAACCATTGCCTCCTGAGTTTAGTGTTGTTCCGGAATGTTTATGGGCGGTTGACGACAATGATGTCGGGGTGCTACAGATTGAGCCCTTTAAAATAGTTTTGAAGCATGGAGTTAAATTACCACGCATTCCGCAATATAAAATATCATTTGAGGGCGAGCGTGCTTTGAGGTGCATTGTCTCCGATTTTGTGCATCGAGGGGTGATTGAAGAGATTGCAGGTAGTTTATGTAACAGCCCGATTTTGCCTGTATACAAGAAAGGCGACAATGCAATCCCATACCGTTTTATAATCGATCTTCGTGCTATTAACAAAGTTGTCGCCCCACAATTTCCAATTGTGCCTGATGTAACAATGATACTAACAATGATCCCTGCTACAGCTACGTATTTTAGTGTTGTGGACCTAAAGAATGCTTTCTTTAGTATTCCTATACACAAGGAGAGTAGATATTTGTTTGCGTTCACCTTGGGGGGACGTTCATTCACATTTACTCGTGCACCTCAAGGGTATACTGAAAGTCCAAGCATTTATAGTAGAGCTTTGAAAGAGCAGCTTGATGCCCTTGAATTGCCACCTACTTGTACACTGCTTCAGTATGTCGATGACTTGCTTTTGGCTGCAGATTCTGAAAGTGCTTGTAAAGAAGGCACTGTACTGTTGCTTGTTGTTTCAATATTGTTGTCAGGAGGTCGCCTATTTAGGCTACCTCCTGTCAAAGGAGGGGAGAAATTGACACCTGAAAGAATAAAACACATTTCTG
Organism: Ambystoma mexicanum; assembly: GCF_040938575.1. Taxonomy (NCBI): domain Eukaryota; kingdom Metazoa; phylum Chordata; class Amphibia; order Caudata; family Ambystomatidae; genus Ambystoma; species Ambystoma mexicanum. Next base: position 426,219,535 of record NC_090932.1, on the reverse strand, counting down.
GCATGTCTGTTCCAAATACACAGAAGGAAGTCAGGGCCTTAATAGGTATGGCTTCTTACTGTAGGTTGTGGATCACGAACTTTTCACTAGTGATAAAACCGATGTTGGCTTTGACGAAGAAGAACATTTCTTTGCCGCTGCCATGGAAATCGGAACATCAACGATCATTTGAGCTTCTCAAAACCGCGTTATGCTCTGCACCAGTTCTGGGTACTCCAAATTATGACAAGGCCTTTGTGTTGTTTGTGCATGAATGTGATGGATGTGCTTTGGCTGTGTTAACGCCTGAACATGGAGGGAAGAATAGGCTGTGCGGCTACTACTCCTCCGCCCTTGATCCTGTCGCATGCGCTTTGCCAAGATGTTTGCGAGCTATCGCTGCTGCTGCCGCATCTGTAAAACAGAGTGAGGGAATGGTCCTAGGCCATGATTTAATCCTGATGGTACCTCACTCTGTAGATGTCCTATTGAATAGGACTCAAACGCAACACCTCACCCCTGCACGGCTGACAAGGTATGAATTAATTCTGTTTGCCCCTCACATTCAAATTAAGAGGTGTTGTGTTCTTAATCCGGCTGAACTTCTACCTTTCCCGCGAAATACTGTTTGCGGTGACGAAGAATTACATGACTGCCTGTATACCACTGAACAGGAAACGAAGGGCAGGATAGATCTTATAGATACTCCTTTGGGCAATGCAGAAGGGGAGCTGTTTTGTGATGACTCCTGCTTCAAACTCCCAGATGGTACATCTACAGCTGCCTATGCAGTTACTACGTTGAGTACGGTTGTTGAAACTAAGAGAATTCCGCATAACTCCGCGCAGGCCGCAGAGATTATAGCGTTGACCCGAGCTTGTGAACTCTCCGAAGGGCATACAGTAAACATATATACTGATAGCCAGTACGCCTTTGGGGTGGCTCACAACTTTGGGAGGCTCTGGTCGGAAAGAGGGTTCCTAACCTCACATGGGACCAAGATTCAGCATGGTCCCCTGATAGTGCAATTGCTCTCGGCACTCTCACTCCCTAGGCAATTAGCGATCATGAAATGTGCAACACATCGTAAGGTCATAGATGATGTGGGAAAAGGGAACGCTTTTGCTGACCAGATAGCCAGGCAAACGGCCACAGACCTTAGCGCAGACATGTATGCTCTAAGGGAAACAAAAGATGCCTATGTAATGGATGAGGGTATCGGGTCTGTGCGAGATATCCAAACTGATGCCACAATAGAAGAATCTAAAAGGTGGGCCGAAGGAATGGGGAAACTGGATGACGATGGGTGTTGGGTGGATATAGCTGAAGGAAAATGGTTGCTCCCTGATTCATATGTGCTGGCAATGGTTACGATGGCACATGGTCCTACGCATGTGTGTGCTCAGCAGATCACGAAAATGTTAGAACAAGTATGGGTGAATGATAAAATTTCGAAGATTGCACAGCGCCATGTTCAGAATTGTATGATTTGCTTGCAGCACAATGTGGGGAAGGGGACAGTAACTCCAAGGGGAAGCTTTGGGCCCCCTTCTGTTCCCTTCGAGGTCACCAACTTTGATTTTATTGAGATGGAACGGTGTAAGAATCTAAAATATGTTCTTGTGATTATTTGTGCTTTAAGTAAATGGGTCGAGGCTTTCCCCGTTAAAGATGCTACTGCCATGACCACTGCAAAGACTATGGTAAAAGAATTCTTTCCACGATTTGGGCTTCCGAGGGTAATTTGGTCGGACAATGGTCCCCATTTTGTTGCAGCAGTAATTTTACAGATATGCACAGCGTTACACATTGAAAAACGATTTCACTCAGCTAGGCATCCTCAAAGTGCTGGGTTGGTAGAGAGATAACGGCATCTTAAAGAATAAGCTTGCAAAAACATCTGCCAACACCAAACTGAAATGGCCAGATGCCTTACCTATTGTATTGTTAGCCATGCGTACCACACCTCAAACTAAGACTGGGCTCTCCCCATTTGAGGTAGTGATGGGGAGACCTGATAACATTTGGGGCCTTCCGAAGCCCAAAACCTTAAGGGAGGTCGAGGATGTATTGTTTGTAGACTACTGTAACCAGTTGACTAAAAATCTGTATTTCATTTATCATCAGGTTCAATCAGCTTTACCTGTACGGTTTACGGGCCCAGGACACGATATTCAGCCTGGAAGTTGGGTCCTAGTGAAGGCCTATGAAAGGTCTTCCTGTCTCGCTCCTCGCTGGAGGGGACCCTATCAGGTACTGTTGGTCACCCAAACAGCAGTGCGGGTGGCTGGAAAGAAGCATTGGATCCACGTGACGCATGTCAAGAAACTTCCTCACCCGACGCCACACGTTACAGAAGAAGCAGAACCCCTCGCTGATGCTACAATCTCTGATCCTGGAGTAGCAAACAGCGCTGTGAGTGCGTCGGAGAATTTCTCTGAGCCCGTGGAGCTTGGGGAACAGTCCATTTCGTCTCTGCACTCTTTGAAAAAGTCACTTCCGGAAAACATTGTTTCAGGTTCTGCGACTTCCGTCGCCTCCGATACGTCGCTTCCCTCAGTAAGTGACGTTAGCTTGTTTCCGGATCAAACAGTTTTGGGTACCACCAGGTACGACCTTCGACGAAGAAAATAGAACTACGGCACAGGTCTTTTCCGTGCATTTGGAAAGAAGAAGTGATTGAAAGTTTTCCCTTGTAAAAGAAAGCTCCTTTCGAACAAAAGGAAAAAAAAAAGGGGATTCTGCTGGCTAGGGTTGGGAAGGACAAAGAAGTTGCGTGACCGTAGTGTCGCCAGCAACGAACATTGGGGTCGTCGATTGAGAAACTACGATGCCTGCCACCTCCACCGCTGCTCCCTGCATTGGACTTGTAAATAAGGGGGTGACCAACTCGGACAACGAACAATGTGCCTGGGCCCCGAAAACATATTGCTGTGTTGTGTTAATAATAATTGGAATTTGTTTAATTACTGCTGTGGGACTTTGGTACTTCGAAGAAATTTACCCTCTAAAACCTCTACTGCCAATTGAGATTGTACCTACTGCTTTGACTCCCTCTGTACACCTCCACACCTTGTCACCTAGAGACTCCCAGCATAGACGAAAGTATCATAATAACACCTTAATGATAGTAATGAATGCAACGCATGCCATTTTTAATAAGAGTAATTGCTGGATTTGCACCCATTTACCGCAACGTGGGAACAAGGGGCTAGGATGGTATATTCACACTTTACCTTTAACGACTGCTTGCTATGCTTCTCTTAGAGCACTATTCTTTGGCCGTTGGAATGATAGCGTCTCAGGGAACTTTGATGGAACTAATTTAAATGATTTTGAGAAACGTGAATTGACTCCCCTGGGATGCTCGCTTTTTGCAAACAGAAGTAGACCTAATGTTGCTTCTATTAGGCCATCTGATAAACTATCTCTTCCTTTCCAAACTCTAATTTCCTTTAAAATGGCTCCAATAGGCAATAAGGACGCTGTGCCCCCTTCCTACTCTATTAATCATAGCCCCGATTCAGTCCCCTTTTGTGTACAAAGATATGGCACTCGGCCAATGGGAGATTTTGAAGGTTGTGTGAACATTGTAAATTTGACTGGGGAGAACAGGCCTCTGTATGTAGGGGGGCCTGTTTATTTCGTCTGTGGTAGTTCAGCATTTCCCTGGTTGCCCAAGGATTGGCAGGGAATCTGTTATTTAGGAATCCTATTACCGGGGGTATTTATAACTAGTACATTGGAAGTTTCTAAGGCTCGCCCACGGCGGGACGAGAACAGAGATACCCCTGAGCAAGTATTGGGAGATATAGCAAAATCTGTTGTGCCATTTTGGGGACAGATAGCAAACTCTGAAAACATTAGGGGGCTAGCAAGAGTACTGGAGAGAACCATCAACCGGACCACGGATATACTCTACAATATGACACTAGAACAAAAGGCAATAAGATTGGTAGCGCTCCAAAATCGGATGGCATTAGATGTCATCCTGGCAGAACGTGGTGGAGTATGCAAATTAGTGGGGTCCGCTTGCTGTGTTTTCATACCAGATTCCTCACCGACAATTTTCAAAGCAATACAGAACTTGCACATCCTTAGTTCTGAGGTACATGTTCCTGTGGGAGATTGGAATATAAGCGCCTGGTTCTGGGATTCTCTACGATCCTGGGGTTGGAAGGTGCTTTCTGTTATCCTAGTTATTTTGGGAATCCTGCTATTCCTTTGTTGCTGTTTCCAATGTCTACCTAGTATATGTGCAATGCTAGGGGGATGTTGTGCTCAAGCGGTGGGCACAGTAGGGCACATAATGTATGCCCCAGACACAGCATCTAAAGAGTTTGTGTTACAAGAGGTTCTGATGAACGACCTAATGGCTATAGACATTACAGATAATGATTCAGGATGTATGGACGACAATGCATGGAGTTATTTACAGAAGTATTAGAAATGATATTAGCACTTGGCATAGGCCAAAAGGAGGGTTTGTCGGAATTGAAACAATATTATGCCTCCCATCGTAACAATTGTATGTGTATTGGCCTACGCCAAGTTGTCTAGAAACATCATATGCGAACAAACTCCACGGCAAGGTCTTGACCTTAGAGAAAGTAATGCAAGTCACCATCTTGGATTAAGCCGCCATTTTAGGTTCTCTTGTTATATGGAAGTCACTCTGAACATTAAAATGGAGGCCGAATGACATTTTGAGTAAGATTCTGGCCGTAGTGACCTCCGTACACATGAATAATTAATATGCCTGCAGGCCACTTGTCGGGGTCGCGAACTGAGACCTTGTCCTACTGTTGACCTATGTGTAAATGTACAACTATATCAGCAAAACTAATCAAAATGCATATATTATAGGATTGACCTGGCAAGGAACCCATAAACCCGACTCCTAGAATGGTTAACCCGCGAGAGGGTTGGCCAAGGGCTGGACAAATAGTATAAAAGATCCAAGTATTCCAATGTACTTCTCTCTCACTAATGCATCGAACCTTCGTTGAAGTTCGTTAGGTTACTCTGAGAGCCGAATAGCTATCCGTTTGTCAATTGACTTTGGTAACTGTTGTAGCTTTTAAATAAAGCACTTGTATGTTCTTTGTAACCTGTGTTGGTGTGTTTCTTTTGGGCTTCCCGGCCTCATATTATTTTTGCTGTAGCCAATACTCAACTGACTTTTATTTTATTGGGCATTTACAAAGCACCTATACATCAAATGGTGTTTCAAGGTACCACAACACAAACATTGTGGGGGGGAGGCGGGGTCAGAAAACAACAGCAGCGGTCCTACTTGACCTTGTGTCATTCCCATCGTGTAAGTGCAGTAACAAGACGTGGAGGGTATTGCGGGGGGTCAAGAGGGGATGAGTGCTTGTAGGGGTGGAAGGGAAAAATGCTATAGAGGGAGGGAAGTGGAGGTAGAAGTGGTGGTATACAAGTGCAAGGGAGGAAGAGGAGGGGAGGAAGAGGGCCTTGGGGCAAGACAAGTACTAAGGGGAGGCCAGGTGGGCAAATCAATCCATCTGGAGACCGCAATAGGCCACCTGGCAACTTCTGTATGTCACAATAAGCCTTTTTGCTGTTTTTCATTAGATTCTTCTTGCAATACAAAAGATCAATGGTTGCTTGGCCAAGGTGTATTTGCCATCAGGTGGCTGGAACACAATCCCTGCCTGCTGACTGAGTCACCCAAGGCCATTCCCTGGGAGGCATTCTGTTTTCCTTTTTTCATTTTGGGGAGGCAACAGCCCTCCACCTACCTGCAGGACCTGAGCATTGTGCTCCAGTACCGAGAGCTCCTCCAGTCTGGCGGCCGCCATAGACATGGCGGCAGACATTTCTTTTTCATTTTTGGTACAGTAAAGGTTAATGCAATGCTGTTCTGTGCCCAATCTGACACCTTTCAATTTTTCTGCAGATGGGATTTTATTTATTCATTTACGTTTCTCTGATACTCACCATCGCAATGATCGCTTGTCTCTTGGTCTTTTAGAAAGGCCTTCTTGCCCTTGTGTCTGGTCTGCCCCCACGCTGACGGTCAGCAATCTCCCTTCCTGCCGCTAGATAGGACTCTGCTCACCCTTCTCAGAGCAATGACCCAGAGCCGAACCTCAAATCCTGCCCAGCCTCGGCTGTCACAGAAGTCCCTGCATAGCTGCAGTGGCCAGCCAGCTCTGACTCCCACCACACTGAGCAGCAGCCCAGATGTTTTTTCCTCCTTCTTTTGTATGTTTCAAATTCCTTCATTTCTCCACGCACCCTCTAAATGCCTCTCTGTATATTTTCTTTATATTACCACACCTTCTTTATGATGTCACCTCTCACCACATTACGTGCCAGCCTGTGTAATTGTCTAGCTCCTATCTCTAACGACCTTAGAACAGTGTTCTGTTTAGCACAATCTCCTGCTGCCCGCAGAATAAAGTTACTTTTTCATATCCTTCCTTCCCTTTCCTTTCCCTCCTGTTTTGCACGAACAATGAGTAGTTTTTTTTTTCAAGGCCCACTTGCTTCTGTTACATGCTGTGCCTGCTGTGAATCTTTCCTTCACGAAGCACTGTTTTTTTCTCCTTTAATTTTACTTGGGATTTCTGCACTCAAGCATGTTTTTGCACCTGCGACTATGCTACTATTTGCATGGCCTAAGTAAATCTAACCCACTCTACTCAACCCCATTTCTTTTTTTGTGTGTACATTTATTCATTAAGTTTCCAGTGTGAAGCAATCAATAACAATATAAATCTGAACAAATAAGTAAAATAATATCAATAACAAAACATTATCAACTATGAGCAATTTTCTAATGAATAGAAGAATAAAAGAACAAGAAGAGAACAAAGAGGAGAGGGAAAGAAAGGAAGAAAAAAAGAAGGAGAAAATAAAAAAGGGGGGAAACTTCATATGTACAAATAATTGAAAACATCCCATATGGCGGAGAATTTATCTGCTTTGATAAGTCACTCTTTTTCTACTCGAAATATTTGATAGGTCTTGTAACCAGTCGTCCACAGAAGGTGGACGACTTCAATCCCTATCTCAATGACCCAGCCCTCCAGCTGGAACACTTTGCTAGCAAACCCACTCCAAACCAACCGTGCCCCTCATCTCTTAGAAATAAAAGATTAGGCACCAGATTTCGCATACGCCCTACCCGCTGCAACCTCCCAAAGCAAACACGACACACTCTCCTGTGCCCACCTTCTGTACCCAACAACAGCGAACCCCCCTCTACAGAGGCGAAACTGCCTGTCATCAAAGGCACCCTTTTTAAAGCTAGACCCTCCCAGCCCACGCTTTAGACATAGCAGACCTTATAATATCGTCAGATCTTGACTTCATTGCCATAGCTGAAACCTGGCTACATGCTGCTTCCGGTCCCTCACTGTCCCTTGCCATACCACCTGGCTTTAGCATATTGCGATGTGACCGCACCTCTGCCTCCCACTCTAAAGGTGGTGGCCTTGCCATTATCCATAAAATCTCTCTGGACATGAGAGTAATGACTAATACCAAACTCTAGTCAGCTGAACTATTATCAGTCAAACTCACACTAACACCCAACCAAACAGCCACCCTCCACCTAATCTACCGGCCCCCCGGCCCTGCACCCTCCTTTGTCGGCGACATATCCACCCTCCTCCTTGACAACGCTAAAACTAATTCACAAATCATCATCCTTGGCGACCTCAATTTGGGACTCGGTGACCCTAAAAATCCTACGGCACTTGATTTGGAAAACTCCCTCTCCAACTCCGGTTTCACCTTGCACATCCAAGAGCTCACGCATTCGAAAGGCAGGACCCTTGACTGGCTAGCCAGCTCTAATTGTAATATCAATATCTTGGCCATTACCCCATGCCTCTGGTAAGTCCACCACATTATCATCTTTAATATTGAAGCCGCCCCCCGCACCCGAACCGTGATAGCGCCTGCGCTCCCGACCAGAAACAAAAAGGACATAACCAAAGAAAGACTCCTCCCTGTACTACTCCCTACACTTAAAGTGGCCACTGATTCCTGTAACGACCCGACTGCCTTAGCTGACATCTACAACTGCAGCATGCTGACAGCTATAGATTCTATGGCCCCCATCAAACTGAGGAAGACCAAACCAGGTGCACACCTGAACTCCTGGTTCACCCCACAGCTAAGAGTATTCCGTAAATCGAAACGCTGCACCGAAAACTGTTGGAAAAGCCACCCTTCCAACGCGCATAAAGACGGCTTCTTCCTGGCCTCGCTCACCTACAAAGCAGCCATTATAGAGGCGAAAAAAGAATCCCTTAATAATCGCATTCTGCATGCTGACTCCAACTCCAAGGAATTATTTAAGATTCTAAAAGAGCTCGAAACCCCCGTTAACCCCTCTGACACCTGCATTAAAGACAGAAAATGGTGTGCCATCATTCAGGCAGCGTTACTGAATAAAATCACTATGCTTCAATCTAAAATCACAGCCAAACAGGATAGCCTGAAGCTTGACAATCACTTTTCCACCTCTGCAGGCGCCCTCTTCCCGGACGTCCCTAACTGCAAATGACTTGCCTTCTCACTGCTCACCATTGCAGAGGTAGAAAACATTATCCTTAGGATCAAACCGTCCAACTGCCAGGGCGACCCTTGCCCTGCCCCAATTATTAAGGAATCCGCCCACGATCTGGCCACATTCATCACATCCTTCATCAACGCATCCTTTAAAACGGGAACCGTCCCTGACAACCTTAAGGATGCCTGGGTGATCCTCTTGCTCAAAAAACCTTCCCTCGACCCTAGCATACCTACCAACTACCGACCCATCACCACTGTCCCGTTCCTGTTAAAAATTCTAGACCGTGCAGCATACCTGCAAATCCAAGAGCACCTGGAAGCCAATAATCTCCTAGGCCTCAGACAATCTGGCTTCCGCCCCAGACACGGAACAGAGACAGCTCTACTAGATCTAAAAACCCAAATTGAGGTGTTAAAGGACAACGGCAAACTTGCCTTGTTACTTTTACTAGACCTCTCTGTGGCCTTCGGTTTGGTCAATCACCAAATCCTATGCAAGCATCTTCACTCGGCCGCCCATTTCTCACCATCAGCTACGGCCTGGATCAAATCATTCTTGAGTAATAGATCTATGCGGGTCTTCTCTCAATCTGCAGCTGCAGATCCTTCCCCGATTCACTGCGGCATCACCCAGGGCTCCTGTGTGTCGCCAACGCTCTATAACGTTTTCACAAAACCACTCTTTGATGTACTTGACTATCTGGGTGTCTCCTATACGAACTACGCTGACGACACCTAGATACTCATTCCCATCACTGGTGACTACCTGGCTGACACTAAGGCCCTGAACGAGGTCTACTTGGTCATCCAAGTTTGGATGGCACAACACCAGTTATGCCTTAACGATGACAAGACTGAGCTCCTCATCTTGGGCACTACGCAACATCTTAGTAAACTTGAGCCATCCTACCGATCATTTATCATCGATGGCAACACCATCCAAGTTTGGAAAGACACCCAAAACTCTAGGCGTCTATCTTGACGCCACCCTATCCCTATCCTGACAAACAAATGCAGTCAGATCCTCCTTAGCATACACCTGCAAACCCATTGCGGCTTGTAGGTCATTTCTGACAACCCCTACCACGGTTACTCTGGCCAGAACTCTCATCATGGCCAAAATTGACTATGGGAGCACTCTCTACCTGGGAACGAGCCAAGAGAACTTGAACAAACTACAAATTACCCAGAATGACGCCATCAGAGCAGCCCTAAACATCCCACGAAACCACCACGTCTCGGAATCCAGATCCAACCTACACTGGCTACTGGTCAAACAGAGAATTTCACTGAAAGTCTTAGGCCTTACCCACAAATGCCTAGCTAACCAAGCCCCACCATACCTCTGTAGCCGGCTTTCCCGACACGCGCCTACCCGCCCGCAAAGAACTGCTCAGACCCACTGCCTAACCATTCCCAGGTTCCAATTACAAAAGGTTACAAAAGGCGGGTGGATCTAGCTTCCCAGTCCTAGCTTCCAAGCTTTGGAATGCCCTCCCCCTCACCATCCGATCTGAAGAATGCTTTAGTGCCTTCAAATCTAAAACCAAATCCTGGCTCTTCAACCAGCCATGATGTCCAGACCAGCCTCGAGTAACGCCCGCCCTAATCTACTGTCTGTAAATATGTATATTGCTGTCTGCCTTGAATAATGTGTACTGTTAATGTCTTGATTATATGTAATTGTATGCTTATGTAACCATGTCTAAAGCTGCGCCCTGATGCCTCCAGGCCTGATGGTGCCCGTTACAAATAAAAACAAACAAACAAAACAAAGGTCTAACATCACTCTTAAAACATTTCAAGATCTGCTTCTTGGCTAATAACAGTTTTCTATACACCCAAATCATTAAACAAACAGACATCCGAAGACCTACAGGAAACAATCCCAGCAGACAGAACAAAGTAGTGCAGGGTAGCAATAGATTGATTACATGGCTCAATCGCTGCAAGATATCATCCCAAAAACATGTAATTTTTGGACAAGACCAGAACATACGCAAACCTGTTCCTACACTCGATTTACAATTCCAAGATGTATCATCTTGAACAAGTTTACAGTGTTTCATTCTCGTAGGGGTCCAATAAATACAGTGCACAATCCGCTGTTCAGTGAATCACAGATCTAGATCGATTCTGTAATGATAAGGGCCTGCAGAGATGCAGTTCCAATCACCATCTGAAAGAACAAAACCCAAATCTGAGCTCCATATTGCCCTACTGTGATCAGAAGCAGCATTAGCATCCGCTGAGATGAGACGTTTGTACAGAGATGAAGCTGAAAGAGGCACACTTTTGGAGAAATTAAATATGGGGGACATCATGTAAAGAAGCGTTCAGGGGTGAAGAAAGAATCTCAAAAACTTTGCAAACCACTTAGTATCGGCGATCCTTTGACAGACGCAACTTATATTTGAACATCAGAAACTTTAAAACATATTTAACAAAAGGTGGGGTTTAATCAGTAGTCAATTTTTTTATCCATACTTAGAAGACAGTCTAGGAGGACAGGGCGAACAGAAGCTTTCTCTATAGAAACACAATTTTGGCACAATTGGGGCAACTAGCAGCATCTTCCCTCAAAAATAAATGTAGGGTGCGCAAGGTAAAACTCTATGGTACAAATCAACATTAGGGAAGCCAAAGCCCCCAGCGTCCACAGGTTTCATGAGTACATCTTTAGTGATCTTTGATCTCTCACCATCTCCCCACAGAACATTCTGGAGGACTCTATGTATATCTCAAAGTAACTCTCCCGTCAAAGGAGGAGTGAGCATACTGAAAACATAAAACAGCTTAGGGAACAGAGTCATCTTAATTACATTGCCTTTTCCCCACAATGTCAGATTCAATCTTCTCCACTTCAAGCATAGTACAGCTATCTCTGCAAGTTTGATTCGGATTATAGAAGCTAATAAGGTACTAACTTGCCTCGAAATTTGTATACCCAAGTACTTGAATCCATTTTCCGCCAATATATTACGCTCTACACCAAGAAGTCCTCTGTGACATGAGGTTGAGATTGGAAAGACCAATGTTTTAGACACATTCATTTTAAAATCTGACACTTGGCCAAATATCTGTAAAGTCAAGACTAATTCCTTAAACGAAGGTCTGGGGTCGGAAAGTAAAACTAGAAGTTTGTCTGCATATAGGATGGCTTTAGAGATGCAGTTGCCCATCAAAATACCTTTAATGTATTAATTCTCTCTGATAGTGATGGCCAAAGGTTCAATAAAGAGATCAAATAAGCAGGGAGAGAAGGGACAGCCCTGTCTCTACCGCAGTGAATACACTCCGATAGACAACCATTCAACATGACTCTCGCTTCAGCACCCTTATGTAGGGCATTGAAAAGTTTTAAAAGCTGAGGTCCAGAATTCACCCGAGTCAATACTTGTCGAAGGAATGTCCAGCTAACCCTGTAAAATGCTTTTTCTGCATCAATACTGACCACAGCATAGAGATCTGGGGAGTTACCCTTGAGACATACAAGATCCATAAGTTCCCTTAAATTGTCATAACTATTCCTGACAAAGACAAAACCCGCCTGATGTTGGTGAACCGGTTTTTGCAGTAAAGGGGTAATTCTTACAGTGTAAATCTTTGCCAGAAGCTTAACATATGTGTTCAACAGAGATATGGGCCTTTGGTTAATGCAAATCAAGTGGTCTTTACCAGGGTTTGGGATCACAGAGATCACTGCAGTCCTCATGGAATCAACCACCCCATGCAATAAATAATCTCTGTAAAAATTCTAACCAGGAAGGGTCCAAGAGTGTAGCTAAATGCATCATAGAACTGAATTGGGAATCCATCTGGCCCCGGACATTAACTAGACGTCATCAACCCCATTGAATACATAATTTCCTGCATCATAATATCGCTATCCAGACAAAGTCTGTCACCATCATTTAACTGAGGGATATCAATCTGGTCAAGGAATTCAGACACCTTTCATCATCTACATCCCCATCATCACAATATAATGATGCATAATACTCTAGAAATGCATTACAAATGTTTTCATTTCTCCTCAGAAGTGGCCCACTACCACCTGCAATGAAAAGTACCTGTCTCCTTCGCTCTCTCTTTCTCTCTCTCTCTCTCTCTCTCTCTTTCTCTCTCTCTCTCTCTCTCTCTCTCTCTCTCTCTCTCTCTCTCTCTCTCCTCTCTCCCCCTCAGCCTATCAGCCAATAAAACTCCAGATTTTTCCCTGCACTCCTAGTACTCTTGTCTGGTATAAAATAAGTCTCTCTCAACGTTAGAGTGTATTGCATTATCCAGCGAACACTTTACATTCTGCATAGTAGACAAGGTACTAGCAGAAGGAGAAGAGGTACGTTCTTCCACTGAACTCTTGTAAATGGATTATAAGCGCTTTTATTCTGCCTCAGCCAGCTTTTTTTTTTTGCAAGAGGCATAACTTATTATCTTACCACTCAGAAATGCTTTCAGTCCATCCCAGATAATAGACAACCTAACAACAGAGTGAGATCTCAGTGTCAATATGCTTAGTAAAATCTTTCTTCAGCAATAAGCGAGTATTGAATCTCCATTGCTTACCACCCCTATCACCTCCCAAAGATCAATCTCACGCAAGCATGATCAGAGATCACATCAACCATATCTGACACATTCACATCACCACAGAGGTCTGTGCTGATCAAAAAGAGATCAATCTCAGAGGAAGTACCATGTGGTATTGAGTGAAAATTATATATAAGTCTCATAATTTGCAGGAGCCCTTTTCCGGCTCTTGCCTCTGCATAATAGCGGGATGGCATACAGTGTTAATAATGAAAAATAAATAATGACAAACATTTTCAGTGACATCTGAATAATGAAAACAAATTTGAAATGTTTAATAAAAGTATATGTGGGGGATGGGATAAGAGGTAAAAAATTGGGTGGAGGGTTGGGGGGTTTAGTAAAGCGGGGGGAAACAGGGGATTTGGGGGACCACCCAAATAAAAAAAATAAAAAATAATTTGTAATGTTTTCATTATTTAGGTGTTGCTAAAAATGTGTGTTGTTATTTATGCTGTCGATATAAACACATGGACCTGAGCGGGACACTTCTGATTTATCTAAATCATCATCCAGGATGGTGTTGAAGTCATCACCAATCAATATCGCTCCATCACCCATATTTTTGGGACATCTAATTTTCCTGAAAATTATGTTTGCGCTATTTTAAGGGCATACACAGTTAAGAGTATCAGACGTCTATTTTCAACTAATAGCTTAACTGCCAAAAATCTGCCCCCAAATTCAAGATCTACACTTTACACTGAAAATTTGAGGTTTTTCCTGATCAAGATAGCCACCCCCTAGAATGACTGGCAAATGCACTGGAATAATCTTTCACACATATATTGTTCAAAATATAATCTACCTTGTCCTGTTATAGATGCGTTTATTGGAGCAGAATATCTGGGGTCCTTTCCTCCTCTTTATTGGGCTATTCATCCCCTTTGCATTCCAATTTAAGATATGTAACGAGTCAGTCATTCAGACAAAAACAAGCTTTACTCTTGAAACTGGCCAGACACAAAATAGCCAGGGCCACACCCCCCATTTCTAAGTGTTCATGTAAAATATTAAAGTACCTACTACATAACTACCTAAATTCAGAAAATTCTCTAACACAGCAAAGCCGACTCAACCTTTTATCCCTCAGAGGTCGATAAATGAGTACCAAATTCTTGTAAATATGTTCTCTGTAAAGCGCTACAGTGAAAGCACTTTATGAAGGACACATTATTATCATTAATCCAGCAGGGAGTCTGCGGTGTAGTGCTTTCTTCGATCTGGTTTGTTCCAGAACAGTGGGCATCCGGTTGCCCTGAGTGCAAATTCCCAGTTGCTCTTTGGTATTTGTAGCTTGGCCTGTGACGGCCTGGTTTTTCCCCTCTCCCAGACAAACAGGGTAATTCATAGAATTCAGCGCACAAGATGCCCATGTGGCTGGCACACAGTGTGCGCGTGCGACTTTCTGCGCCAGCCGCGTGCGCTAAAATCCATTTCCGCGCACAGCGTATTCATGGATTTTACCTTCCAAAACCAGCCGTGGCGTAGAGTGGCGCAGCGACCCTGCAGCAGTGCCAGTTACACCCCCAAACCCTCCCCGTGCACCATGCATAGCAAACAAATCCCGTACATGGCGCACAGGCCCCCAACCAGGAAAATGCCTGTAAAACTCCCCGCGCACCCCTCCGAATACATGTACCCCACTGCACGGGGAGTCTCACACGCGATTGGAGTGGGGTACGTGTATTTCGTGGGTGCGCTGGAAGTTTCACACGCGATTGGAGCGGTGTACGTGTATAACTGGGGTTCGCGGGAAGTTTCACAAGCGATTGGAGCGGGGTACGTGTATTTCGTGGGTGCGCTGGAAGTTTCACACGCGATTGGAGCGGTGTACGTGTATAACTGGGGTTCGCGGGAAGTTTCACACGCGATTGGAGCGGGGTATGTGTATTTCGGGGGTGCACAGGAAGTTTCACACGCGATAGGCCCTGTGCGAGTGGGGTACGTGTATTAATGGGGTGCGTGGGAACTTTCACACGCGATAGGCCCTGTGCGAGTGGGGTATGTGTATTTCGGGGGTTCACGGGAAGTTTCACACACGATTGGTGCGGGGTACGTGTATTTCGTGGGTGTGCTGGAAGTTTCACACGCGATTGGAGTGGGGTACGTGTATAACTGGGGTTCGCGGGAAGTTTCACATGCGATTGGAGCGGGGTACGTGTATTTCGGGGGTGCACGGGAAGTTTCACATGCGGCGTGTATTACTGGGGTTTGCAGGAACTTTCACATGCGAAAGGCCCTGTGCGAGTGGGGTACGTGTATTTCGGGGGTGCGCGGGAAGTTTCACATGCGATAGGCCCTGTGCGAGTGGGGTACGTGTATTATTGGGGTGTGCAGGAACTTTCACACGCGATGGGCCCTGTGCGAGTGGGGTACGTGTATTTTGGGGGTTCGCCGGAAGTTTCACACGCGATTGGAGCGGGGTACGTGTATTTCGTGGGTGCGCTGGAAGTTTCACACGCAATTGGAGCAGGGTACGTGTATTTCGGGGGTGCACGGGAAGTTTCACACACGATAGACCCTGTGCGAGTGGGGTACGTGTATTTCGGGGGTGCGCAGGAAGTTTCAAATGCGATTGGAGCAGGGTACGTGTATTTCGGGGGTGCATGGGAACTTTCACACGTGATAGGCCCTGTGCGAGTGGGGCACGTGTATTTTGTCGGTGCGCTGGAACTTTCACATGCGATAGGCCCTGTGCGAGTGGGGTACGTGTATTTCGGGGGTTCGTGGGTAGTTTCAAATGCGATTGGAGCAGGGTACGTGTATTTTGTGGGTGCGCTGGAAGTTTTACACGCGATTGGAGCTGGGTACGTGTATAACTGGGGTTCCCGGGAAGTTTCACACGTGATTGGAGTGGGGTACATGTATTTCGGGGTGGCGCGGGAAGTGTCACACGCGATTGGAGCAGGGTACATGAATTTCGGGGGTGCGCGGGAACTTTCACACGCGATAGGCCCTGCGCGACTGGGGTACGTGTATTTCGGGGTGCGCGGGAAATTTCACATTCGATTGGAGCAGGGTACGTATATTTCGGGGGTGCGTGGGAACTTTCACACGCGATAGGCCCTGTGCGAGTGGGGTACTTGTATTACTGGGGTGCGTGGGAAGTTTCACATGTGATTGGGCCAGTGCGAGCGGGGTATGTGTATTTTGGAGGTGCGCTGGAAGTTTCACACGCAATTGGAGCGGGGTACGTGTATAACTAGGGTTTGCGGGAAGTTTCACACGCGATTGGAGCGGGGTACATGTATTTCGTGGGTGCGCTGGAAGGTTCACACGCAATTGGAGCGGGGTACGTGTATAACTGGGGTTCGCGGGAAGTTTCATATGCGATTGCAGCATGGTACGTGTATTTCGGGGATGCGCGGGAAGTTTCACATGCGATTGGAGCAGGGTACTTGTATTACTGGGGTTTGCAGGAACTTTCACACGTGATAGGCCCTGTGTGAGTGGGGTACGTGGATTTTGGGGGTGCGTGGGAACTTTCACACGCGATTGGAGAAGGGTATGTGTATTTCGGGGGTGCGCGGGAACTTTCACACGCGATAGGCCCTGTGCGAGTGGGGTACGTGTATTTCGGGGGTTCGTGGAAGTTTCACTCGCGATTGGAGTGGGGTACGTGTATTTCGTGGGTGCGCTGGAAGTTTCACACGTGATTGGAGCGGGGTATGTGCATAACTGGGGTTCGTGGGAAGTTTCACATGCGATTGGAGCGGGGTACATGTATTTCGGGGTGCGCGGGAAGTTTCACACGCGATTGGAGCAGGGTACGTGTATTACTGGGGTTCGCGGGAACTTTCACACGCGATAGGCCCTGTGCGAGTGGGGTGCGTGTATTTCGGGGGTTCATGGGAAGTTTCAAATGCGATTGGAGCGGGATACGTGTATTTC